>NC_091930.1:49587499-49758310 GCF_041260155.1 Ptychodera flava | reverse complement strand
GGAGAAAGCTGTAGGCATATGGGCCAGGGTACACATAGACAGGGATATGCTGTTGAGATGCTTAGGTCAAAGGTAGAGCTACTAGGTCAAAGTCATTCGTTACCCACGAAGATAGTCCGGTTCAAAAAATAGTGCCTGTCTCTATGTTTGAATAGCAGCTGATCAGCACTCAGCTAGTGGCTTACAAAGATCGAGCATGGGTTGTAAGCTGATTTTAGAGCCAACATGAGATTCATTGCAAAATCAGATCAGTTTTTTCAGAATGTGAAGCAAGCGAGCTTTCATCTCATTGAGTTACGTACGAGGCCAGCCTATAGCTTATGAATGGGGAATATGCTCAGCCAGCATTAGTGCACAGGGGCTGCTAATGCCAATGCTGGGCAAGCCAATAGAGCTAGGGGTCTGATTTTTGGTACATGGGGAGACCTGTGGAAGCCAAGATTTTTGGCAAAAAGTCACGTGACCAGGATGACTTTGACCTCGATTTCACGAATATGCTTGTAAATCAGTAACCACAAGTGCTACTGCCTTGATATTTGGTTGGATGGAAGACAATATGGTACCACATCACCTCGCTCATTAATTATGCGCATATCTAATTCCGGGCTTGCCAATAGAGCTAGGGATCTGATTTTTGGTACACAGGGAGAAGTATAGGAGCAAAGTGTGTTGACAAAATGTCACATGACCAGGATGACCTTTGACCTCAAAAACTTTGTTTGCCTCCTCATAGCAAAAATCAGACCTCTTGCTGTATCTGGTACTCCAGAATTGCATATGTGCATATTTAATAATGTGCTAAATGATGCCAAGGTCAAAGGTCAAGGGCATTCCCAAAATTTCGGTGTTCAATGTGGTCCCCCAAAAGGTCATCTTTCAAGACACACTTGCCTATTGGGACCCTGGGATAGGCCAGAAAAGCCTTTGCCATAGCTTAGCTGCACAGGTATAGGAAGGTCAAAGGTCATAGAAAAATCAGAAAAATAATACTTTAAAAATCTTCTTCTCAAAATTGGCAAGACCTTTGACTTTGATATTTGGCATGAAGGAGCAAGGCTATAAGGTCTAAAAAGTGACTGGAGCAGAATTTGATTTATCACTTTTATGCAAATGAGCTCAATTTTAAAGTTTATTTTCAAAATGGCCGAAATGTCACGTGACCCATTGTTATGGTAATGAGATCAAAAAATTACTTGCGAGGTGTTTTATCTATATGCTAAATTTGGAGACTCTAGGTGCAACAGTGTTCGAATGGCAAGCGCATTTAGGAGGCGGAAGAAAAATAATAATAATAATAATAATAATAATAATAATAAAAAACAGAACGATTACTATAGGGTTTTGCACCCATGGTGTCGAAACCCTAATGAAAGCAATAGGAGAAAGCTGTAGGCATATGGGCCAGGGTACACATACACAGGGATATGCTGTTGAGATGCTTAGGTCAAAGGTAGAGCTACTAGGTCAAAGGTCATCCGTTACCCACGAAGATAGTCCGGTTCAAAAAGTAGTGCGTGTCTCTATGTTTGAATAGCAGCTGATCAGCACTCAGCTAGTGGCTTACAATGATAGAGCATGGGTTGTAAGCTGATTTTAGAGCCAACATGAGATTCATTGCAAAATCAGATCAGTTTTTCCAGAATGTGAAGCAAGCGAGCTTTCATCTCATTGAGTTACGTACGAGGCCAGCCTATAGCTTATGAATAGGGAATATGCTCAGCCAGCATTAGTGCACAGGGCTGCTAATGCCAATGCTGGGCAAGCCAATAGAGCTAGGGGTCTGATTTTTGGTACATGGGGAGACCTGTGGAAGCCAAGATTTTTGGCAAAAAGTCACGTGACCAGGATGACCTTTGACCTCGATTTCACGAATATGCTTGTAAATCAGTAACCACAAGTGCTACTGCCTTGATATTTGGTTGGATGGAAGACAATATGGTACCACATCACCTCGCTCATTAATTATGCGCATATCTAATTCCGGGCTTGCCAATAGAGCTAGGTATCTGATTTTTGGTACACAGGGAGAAGTATAGGAGCAAAGTGTGTTGACAAAATGTCACGTGACCAGGATGACCTTTGACCTCAAAAACTTTGTTTGCCTCCTCTTAGCAAAAATCAGACCTCTTGCTGTATCTGGTACTCCAGAATTGCATATGTGCATATTTAATAATGTGCTAAATGATGCCAAGGTCAAAGGTCAAGGGGCATTCCCAAAATTTCGGTGTTCAATGTGGTCCCCCAAAAGGTCATCTTTCAAGACACACTTGCCTATTGGGACCCTGGGATAGGCCAGAAAAAGCCTTTGCCATAGCTTAGCTGCACAGGTATAGGAAGGTCAAAGGTCATAGAAAAATCAGAAAAATAATACTTTAAAAATCTTCTTCTCAAAATTGGCAAGACCTTTGACTTTGATATTTGGCATGAAGGAGCAAGGCTATAAGGTCTAAAAGTGACTGGAGCAGAATTTTGATTTATCACTTTTTATGCAAATGAGCTCAATTTTAAGTTTATTTTCAAAATGGCCGAAATGTCACGTGACCCATTGTTATGGTAATGAGATCAAAAAATTACTTGCGAGGTGTTTTATCTATATGCTAAATTTGGAGACTCTAGGTGCAACAGTGTTCGAATGGCAAGCGCATTTAGGAGGCGGAAGAAAAATAATAATAATAATAATAATAATAATAATAAAAAACAGAACGATTACTATAGGGTTTCGCACCCATGGTGTCGAAACCCTAATGAAAGCAATAGGAGAAAGCTGTAGGCATATGGGCCAGGGTACACATAGACAGGATATGCTGTTGAGATGCTTAGGTCAAAGGTAGAGCTACTAGGTCAAAGGTCATTCGTTACCCACGAAGATAGTCCGGTTCAAAAAATAGTGCCTGTCTCTATGTTTGAATAGCAGCTGATCAGCACTCAGCTAGTGGCTTACAAGATCGAGCATGGGTTTGTAAGCTGATTTTAGAGCCAACATGAGATTCATTGCAAAATCAGATCAGTTTTTTCAGAATGTGAAGCAAGCGAGCTTTCATCTCATTGAGTTACGTACGAGGCCAGCCTATAGCTTATGAATGGGGAATATGCTCAGCCAGCATTAGTGCACAGGGGCTGCTAATGCCAATGCTGGGCAAGCCAATAGAGCTAGGGGTCTGATTTTTGGTACATGGGGAGACCTGTGGAAGCCAAGATTTTTGCAAAAAGTCACGTGACCAGGATGACCTTTGACCTCGATTTCACGAATATGCTTGTAAATCAGTAACCACAAGTGCTACTGCCTTGATATTTGGTTGGATGGAAGACAATATGGTACCACATCACCTCGCTCATTAATTATGCGCATATCTAATTCCGGGCTTGCCAATAGAGCTAGGGATCTGATTTTTGGTACACAGGGAGAAGTATAGGAGCAAAGTGTGTTGACAAATGTCACATGACCAGGATGACCTTTGACCTCAAAAACTTTGTTTGCCTCCTCATAGCAAAAATCAGACCTCTTGCTGTATCTGGTACTCCAGAATTGCATATGTGCATATTTAATAATGTGCTAAATGATGCCAAGGTCAAAGGTCAAGGGGCATTCCCAAAATTTCGGTGTTCAATGTGGTCCCCAAAAGGTCATCTTTCAAGACACACTTGCCTATTGGGACCCTGGGATAGGCCAGAAAAAGCCTTTGCCATAGCTTAGCTGCACAGGTATAGGAAGGTCAAAGGTCATAGAAAAATCAGAAAATAATACTTTAAAAATCTTCTTCTCAAAATTGGCAAGACCTTTGACTTTGATATTTGGCATGAAGGAGCAAGGCTATAAGGTCTAAAAAGTGACTGGAGCAGAATTTTGATTTATCACTTGTTATGCAAATGAGCTCAATTTTAAAGTTTATTTTCAAAATGGCCGAAATGTCACGTGACCCATTGTTATGGTAATGAGATCAAAAAATTACTTGCGAGGTGTTTTATCTATATGCCAAATTTGGAGACTCTAGGTGCAACAGTGTTCGAATGGCAAGCGCATTTAGGAGGCGGAAGAAAAATAATAATAATAATAATAATAATAATAATAAAAAACAGAACGATTACTATAGGGTTTCGCACCCATGGTGTCGAAACCCTAATGAAAGCAATAGGAGAAAGCTGTAGGCATATGGGCCAGGGTACACATAGACAGGGATATGCTGTTGAGATGCTTAGGTCAAAGGTAGAGCTACTAGGTCAAAGGTCATTCGTTACCCACGAAGATAGTCCGGTTCAAAAAATAGTGCCTGTCTCTATGCTTGAATAGCAGCTGATCAGCACTCAGTTTGTGGCTTACAAAGATCGAGCATGGGTTGTAAGCTGATTTTAGAGCCAACATGAGTTTCATTGCAAAATCAGATCAGTTTTTTCAGAATGTGAAGCAAGCGAGCTTTCATCTCATTGAGTTACGTACGAGGCCAGCCTATAGCTTATGAATGGGGAATATGCTCAGCCAGCATTACTGCACAGGGGCTGCTAATGCCAATGCTGGGCAAGCCAATAGAGCTAGTGGTCTGATTTTTGGTACATGGGGAGACCTGTGGAAGCCAAGATTTTTGGCAAAAAGTCACGTGACCAGGATGACCTTTGACCTCGATTTCACGAATATGCTTGTAAATCAGTAACCACAAGTGCTACTGCCTTGATATTTGGTTGGATGGAAGACAATATGGTACCACATCACCTCGCTCATTAATTATGCGCATATCTAATTCCGGGCTTGCCATAGAGCTAGGGATCTGATTTTTGGTACACAGGGAGAAGTATAGGAGCAAAGTGTGTTGACAAAATGTCACATGACCAGGATGACCTTTGACCTCAAAAACTTTGTTTGCCTCCTCATAGCAAAAATCAGACCTCTTGCTGTATCTGGTACTCCAGAATTGCATATGTGCATATTTAATAATGTGCTAAATGATGCCAAGGTCAAAGGTCAAGGGGCATTCCCAAAATTTCGGTGTTCAATGTGGTCCCCAAAAGGTCATCTTTCAAGACACACTTGCCTATTGGGACCCTGGGATAGGCCAGAAAAAGCCTTTGCCATAGCTTAGCTGCACAGGTATAGGAAGGTCAAAGGTCATAGAAAAATCAGAAAAATAATACTTTAAAAATCTTCTTCTCAAAATTGGCAAGACCTTTGACTTTGATATTTGGCATGAAGGAGCAAGGCTATAAGGTCTAAAAAGTGACTGGAGCAGAATTTTGATTTTTCACTTGTTATGCAAATGAGCTCAATTTTAAAGTTTATTTTCAAAATGGCCGAAATGTCACGTGACCCATTGTTATGGTAATGAGATCAAAAAATTACTTGCGAGGTGTTTTATCTATATGCCAAATTTGGAGACTCTAGGTGCAACAGTGTTCGAATGGCAAGCGCATTTAGGAGGCGGAAGAAAAATAATAATAATAATAATAATAATAATAATAAAAAACAGAACGATTACTATAGGGTTTCGCACCCATGGTGTCGAAACCCTAATGAAAGCAATAGGAGAAAGCTGTAGGCATATGGGCCAGGGTACACATAGACAGGGATATGCTGTTGAGATGCTTAGGTCAAAGGTAGAGCTACTAGGTCAAAGGTCATTCGTTACCCACGAAGATAGTCCGGTTCAAAAAATAGTGCCTGTCTCTATGTTTGAATAGCAGCTGATCAGCACTCAGCTAGTGGCTTACAAAGATCGAGCATGGGTTGTAAGCTGATTTAGAGCCAACATGAGATTCATTGCAAAATCAGATCAGTTTTTTCAGAATGTGAAGCAAGCGAGCTTTCATCTCATTGAGTTACGTACGAGGCCAGCCTATAGCTTATGAATGGGGAATATGCTCAGCCAGCATTAGTGCACAGGGGCTGCTAATGCCAATGCTGGGCAAGCCAATAGAGCTAGGGGTCTGATTTTTGGTACATGGGGAGACCTGTGGAAGCCAAGATTTTGGCAAAAAGTCACGTGACCAGGATGACCTTTGACCTCGATTTCACGAATATGCTTGTAAATCAGTAACCACAAGTGCTACTGCCTTGATATTTGGTTGGATGGAAGACAATATGGTACCACATCACCTCGCTCATTAATTATGCGCATATCTAATTCCGGGCTTGCCAATAGAGCTAGTTATCTGATTTTTGGTACACAGGGAGAAGTATAGGAGCAAAGTGTGTTGACAAAATGTCACGTGACCAGGATGACCTTTGACCTCAAAAACTTTGTTTGCCTCCTCATAGCAAAAATCAGACCTCTTGCTGTATCTGGTACTCCAGAATTGCATATGTGCATATTTAATAATGTGCTAAATGATGCCAAGGTCAAAGGTCAAGGGGCATTCCCAAAATTTCGGTGTTCAATGTGGTCCCCAAAAGGTCATCTTTCAAGACACACTTGCCTATTGGGACCCTGGGATAGGCCAGAAAAAGCCTTTGCCATAGCTTAGCTGCACAGGTATAGGAAGGTCAAAGGTCATAGAAAAATCAGAAAAATAATACTTTAAAAATCTTCTTCTCAAAATTGGCAAGACCTTTGACTTTGATATTTGGCATGAAGGAGCAAGGCTATAAGGTCTAAAAAGTGACTGGAGCAGAATTTTGATTTATCACTTTTTATGCAAATGAGCTCAATTTTAAAGTTTATTTTCAAAATGGCCGAAATGTCACGTGACCCATTGTTATGGTAATGAGATCAAAAATTACTTGCGAGGTGTTTTATCTATATGCTAAATTTGGAGACTCTAGGTGCAACAGTGTTCGAATGGCAAGCGCATTTAGGAGGCGAAGAAAAATAATAATAATAATAATAATAATAATAATAAAAAACAGAACGATTACTATAGGGTTTCGCACCCATGGTGTCGAAACCCTAATGAAAGCAATAGGAGAAAGCTGTAGGCATATGGCCAGGGTACACATAGACAGGGATATGCTGTTGAGATGCTTAGGTCAAAGGTAGAGCTACTAGGTCAAAGGTCATTCGTTACCCACGAAGATAGTCCGGTTCAAAAAATAGTGCCTGTCTCTATGTTTGAATAGCAGCTGATCAGCACTCAGCTAGTGGCTTACAAGATCGAGCATGGGTTGTAAGCTGATTTTAGAGCCAACATGAGATTCATTGCAAAATCAGATCAGTTTTTTCAGAATGTGAAGCAAGCGAGCTTTCATCTCATTGAGTTACGTACGAGGCCAGCCTATAGCTTATGATGGGGAATATGCTCAGCCAGCATTAGTGCACAGGGGCTGCTAATGCCAATGCTGGGCAAGCCAATAGAGCTAGGGGTCTGATTTTTGGTACATGGGGAGACCTGTGGAAGCCAAGATTTTTGGCAAAAAGTCACGTGACCAGGATGACCTTTGACCTCGATTTCACGAATATGCTTGTAAATCAGTAACCACAAGTGCTACTGCCTTGATATTTGGTTGGATGAAGACAATATGGTACCACATCACCTCGCTCATTAATTATGCGCATATCTAATTCCGGGCTTGCCAATAGAGCTAGGGATCTGATTTTTGGTACACAGGGAGAAGTATAGGAGCAAAGTGTGTTGACAAAAGTCACATGACCAGGATGACCTTTGACCTCAAAAACTTTGTTTGCCTCCTCATAGCAAAAATCAGACCTCTTGCTGTATCTGGTACTCCAGAATTGCATATGTGCATATTTAATAATGTGCTAAATGATGCCAAGGTCAAAGGTCAAGGGGCATTCCCAAAATTTCGGTGTTCAATGTGGTCCCCCAAAAGGTCATCTTTCAAGACACACTTGCCTATTGGGACCCTGGATAGGCCAGAAAAAGCCTTTGCCATAGCTTAGCTGCACAGGTATAGGAAGGTCAAAGGTCATAGAAAAATCAGAAAAATAATACTTAAAATCTTCTTCTCAAAATTGGCAAGACCTTTGACTTTGATATTTGGCATGAAGGAGCAAGGCTATAAGGTCTAAAAGTGACTGGAGCAGAATTTTGATTTATCACTTTTTATGCAAATGAGCTCAATTTTAAAGTTTATTTTCAAAATGGCCGAAATGTCACGTGACCCATTGTTATGGTAATGAGATCAAAAAATTACTTGCGAGGTGTTTTATCTATATGCTAAATTTGGAGACTCTAGGTGCAACAGTGTTCGAATGGCAAGCGCATTTAGGAGGCGGAAGAAAAATAATAATAATAATAATAATAATAATAATAAAAAACAGAACGATTACTATAGGGTTTCGCACCCATGGTGTCGAAACCCTAATGAAAGCAATAGGAGAAAGCTGTAGGCATATGGGCCAGGGTACACATAGACAGGGATATGCTGTTGAGATGCTGAGGTCAAAGGTAGAGCTACTAGGTCAAAGGTCATTCGTTACCCACGAAGATAGTCCGGTTCAAAAAATAGTGCCTGTCTCTATGCTTGAATAGCAGCTGATCAGCACTCAGTTTGTGGCTTACAAAGATCGAGCATGGGTTGTAAGCTGATTTTAGAGCCAACATGAGTTTCATTGCAAAATCAGATCAGTTTTTTCAGAATGTGAAGCAAGCGAGCTTTCATCTCATTGAGTTACGTACGAGGCCAGCCTATAGCTTATGAATGGGGAATATGCTCAGCCAGCATTACTGCACAGGGGCTGCTAATGCCAATGCTGGGCAAGCCAATAGAGCTAGTGGTCTGATTTTTGGTACATGGGGAGACCTGTGGAAGCCAAGATTTTTGCAAAAAGTCACGTGACCAGGATGACCTTTGACCTCGATTTCACGAATATGCTTGTAAATCAGTAACCACAAGTGCTACTGCCTTGATATTTGGTTGGATGGAAGACAATATGGTACCACATCACCTCGCTCATTAATTATGCGCATATCTAATTCCGGGCTTGCCAATAGAGCTAGGATCTGATTTTTGGTACACAGGGAGAAGTATAGGAGCAAAGTGTGTTGACAAAATGTCACATGACCAGGATGACCTTTGACCTCAAAAACTTTGTTTGCCTCCTCATAGCAAAAATCAGACCTCTTGCTGTATCTGGTACTCCAGAATTGCATATGTGCATATTTAATAATGTGCTAAATGATGCCAAGTCAAAGGTCAAGGGGCATTCCCAAAATTTCGGTGTTCAATGTGGTCCCCAAAAGGTCATCTTTCAAGACACACTTGCCTATTGGGACCCTGGGATAGGCCAGAAAAAGCCTTTGCCATAGCTTAGCTGCACAGGTATAGGAAGGTCAAAGGTCATAGAAAAATCAGAAAAATAATACTTTAAAAATCTTCTTCTCAAAATTGGCAAGACCTTTGACTTTGATATTTGGCATGAAGGAGCAAGGCTATAAGGTCTAAAAAGTGACTGGAGCAGAATTTTGATTTATCACTTGTTATGCAAATGAGCTCAATTTTAAAGTTTATTTTCAAAATGGCCGAAATGTCACGTGACCCATTGTTATGGTAATGAGATCAAAAAATTACTTGCGAGGTGTTTTATCTATATGCCAAATTTGGAGACTCTAGGTGCAACAGTGTTCGAATGGCAAGCGCATTTAGGAGGCGGAAGAAAAATAATAATAATAATAATAATAATAATAATAAAAAACAGAACGATTACAAGAGGGTTTCGCACCCATGGTGTCGAAACCCTAATGAAAGCAATAGGAGAAAGCTGTAGGCATATGGGCCAGGGTACACATAGACAGGGATATGCTGTTGAGATGCTTAGGTCAAAGGTAGAGCTACTAGGTCAAAGGTCATTCGTTACCCACGAAGATAGTCCGGTTCAAAAAATAGTGCCTGTCTCTATGTTTGAATAGCAGCTGATCAGCACTCAGCTAGTGGCTTACAAAGATCGAGCATGGGTTGTAAGCTGATTTTAGAGCCAACATGAGATTCATTGCAAAATCAGATCAGTTTTTCAGAATGTGAAGCAAGCGAGCTTTCATCTCATTGAGTTACGTACGAGGCCAGCCTATAGCTTATGAATGGGGAATATGCTCAGCCAGCATTAGTGCACAGGGGCTGCTAATGCCAATGCTGGGCAAGCCAATAGAGCTAGGGGTCTGATTTTTGGTACATGGGGAGACCTGTGGAAGCCAAGATTTTTGGCAAAAAGTCACGTGACCAGGATGACCTTTGACCTCGATTTCACGAATATGCTTGTAAATCAGTAACCACAAGTGCTACTGCCTTGATATTTGTTGGATGGAAGACAATATGGTACCACATCACCTCGCTCATTAATTATGCGCATATCTAATTCCGGGCTAGCCAATAGAGCTAGTGATCTGATTTTTGGTACACAGGGAGAAGTATAGGAGCAAAGTGTGTTGACAAAATGTCACGTGACCAGGATGACCTTTGACCTCAAAAACTTTGTTTGCCTCCTCTTAGCAAAAATCAGACCTCTTGCTGTATCTGGTACTCCAGAATTGCATATGTGCATATTTAATAATGTGCTAAATGATGCCAAGGTCAAAGGTCAAGGGGCATTCCCAAAATTTCGGTGTTCAATGTGGTCCCCCAAAAGGTCATCTTTCAAGACACACTTGCCTATTGGGACCCTGGGATAGGCCAGAAAAAGCCTTTGCCATAGCTTAGCTGCACAGTATAGGAAGGTCAAAGGTCATAGAAAAATCAGAAAAATAATACTTTAAAAATCTTCTTCTCAAAATTGGCAAGACCTTTGACTTTGATATTTGGCATGAAGGAGCAAGGCTATAAGGTCTAAAAAGTGACTGGAGCAGAATTTTGATTTATCACTTTTTATGCAAATGAGCTCAATTTTAAAGTTTATTTTCAAAATGGCCGAAATGTCACGTGACCCATTGTTATGGTAATGAGATCAAAAATTACTTGCGAGGTGTTTTATCTATATGCTAAATTTGGAGACTCTAGGTGCAACAGTGTTCGAATGGCAAGCGCATTTAGGAGGCGGAAGAAAATAATAATAATAATAATAATAATAATAATAAAAAACAGAACGATTACTATAGGGTTTCGCACCCATGGTGTCGAAACCCTAATGAAAGCAATAGGAGAAAGCTGTAGGCATATGGGCCAGGTACACATAGACAGGGATATGCTGTTGAGATGCTTAGGTCAAAGGTAGAGCTACTAGGTCAAAGGTCATTCGTTACCCACGAAGATAGTCCGGTTCAAAAAATAGTGCCTGTCTCTATGTTTGAATAGCAGCTGATCAGCACTCAGCTAGTGGCTTACAAAGATCGAGCATGGGTTGTAAGTTGATTTTAGAGCCAACATGAGATTCATTGCAAAATCAGATCAGTTTTTTCAGAATGTGAAGCAAGCGAGCTTTCATCTCATTGAGTTACGTACGAGGCCAGCCTATAGCTTATGAATGGGGAATATGCTCAGCCAGCATTAGTGCACAGGGGCTGCTAATGCCAATGCTGGGCAAGCCAATAGAGCTAGGGGTCTGATTTTTGGTACATGGGGAGACCTGTGGAAGCCAAGATTTTTGGCAAAAAGTCACGTGACCAGGATGACCTTTGACCTCGATTTCACGAATATGCTTGTAAATCAGTAACCACAAGTGCTACTGCCTTGATATTTGGTTGGATGGAAGACAATATGGTACCACATCACCTCGCTCATTAATTATGCGCATATCTAATTCCGGGCTTGCCAATAGAGCTAGGGATCTGATTTTTGGTACACAGGGAGAAGTATAGGAGCAAAGTGTGTTGACAAAATGTCACATGACCAGGATGACCTTTGACCTCAAAAACTTTGTTTGCCTCCTCATAGCAAAAATCAGACCTCTTGCTGTATCTGGTACTCCAGAATTGCATATGTGCATATTTAATAATGTGCTAAATGATGCCAAGGTCAAAGGTCAAGGGGCATTCCCAAAATTTCGGTGTTCAATGTGGTCCCCCAAAAGGTCATCTTTCAAGACACACTTGCCTATTGGGACCCTGGGATAGGCCAGAAAAAGCCTTTGCCATAGCTTAGCTGCACAGGTATAGGAAGGTCAAAGGTCATAGAAAAATCAGAAAAATAATACTTTAAAAATCTTCTTCTCAAAATTGGCAAGACCTTTGACTTTGATATTTGGCATGAAGGAGCAAGGCTATAAGGTCTAAAAAGTGACTGGAGCAGAATTTTGATTTATCACTTTTTATGCAAATGAGCTCAATTTTAAAGTTTATTTTCAAAATGGCCGAAATGTCACGTGACCCATTGTTATGGTAATGAGATCAAAAAATTACTTGCGAGGTGTTTTATCTATATGCCAAATTTGGAGACTCTAGGTGCAACAGTGTTCGAATGGCAAGCGCATTTAGGAGGCGGAAGAAAAATAATAATAATAATAATAATAATAATAATAAAAAACAGAACGATTACAAGAGGGTTTCGCACCCATGGTGTCGAAACCCTAATGAAAGCATAGACAATAGGAGAAAGCTGTAGGCATATGGGCCAGGGTACACATAGACAGGGATATGCTGTTGAGATGCTTAGGTCAAAGGTAGAGCTACTAGGTCAAAGGTCATTCGTTACCCACGAAGATAGTCCGGTTCAAAAAATAGTGCCTGTCTCTATGTTTGAATAGCAGCTGATCAGCACTCAGCTAGTGGCTTACAAAGATCGAGCATGGGTTGTAAGCTGATTTTAGAGCCAACATGAGATTCATTGCAAAATCAGATCAGTTTTTCAGAATGTGAAGCAAGCGAGCTTTCATCTCATTGAGTTACGTACGAGGCCAGCCTATAGCTTATGATGGGGAATATGCTCAGCCAGCATTAGTGCACAGGGGCTGCTAATGCCAATGCTGGGCAAGCCAATAGAGCTAGGGGTCTGATTTTTGGTACATGGGGAGACCTGTGGAAGCCAAGATTTTGGCAAAAAGTCACGTGACCAGGATGACCTTTGACCTCGATTTCACGAATATGCTTGTAAATCAGTAACCACAAGTGCTACTGCCTTGATATTTGGTTGGATGGAAGACAATATGGTACCACATCACCTCGCTCATTAATTATGCGCATATCTAATTCCGGGCTTGCCAATAGAGCTAGGGATCTGATTTTTGGTACACAGGGAGAAGTATAGGAGCAAAGTGTGTTGACAAAATGTCACATGACCAGGATGACCTTTGACCTCAAAAACTTTGTTTGCCTCCTCATAGCAAAAATCAGACCTCTTGCTGTATCTGGTACTCCAGAATTGCATATGTGCATATTTAATAATGTGCTAAATGATGCCAAGGTCAAAGGTCAAGGGGCATTCCCAAAATTTCGGTGTTCAATGTGGTCCCCAAAAGGTCATCTTTCAAGACACACTTGCCTATTGGGACCCTGGGATAGGCCAGAAAAAGCCTTTGCCATAGCTTAGCTGCACAGGTATAGGAAGGTCAAAGGTCATAGAAAAATCAGAAAAATAATACTTTAAAAATCTTCTTCTCAAAATTGGCAAGACCTTTGACTTTGATATTTGGCATGAAGGAGCAAGGCTATAAGGTCTAAAAAGTGACTGGAGCAGAATTTTGATTTATCACTTTTTATGCAAATGAGCTCAATTTTAAAGTTTATTTCAAAATGGCCGAAATGTCACGTGACCCATTGTTATGGTAATGAGATCAAAAAATTACTTGCGAGGTGTTTTATCTATATGCTAAATTTGGAGACTCTAGGTGCAACAGTGTTCGAATGGCAAGCGCATTTAGGAGGCGGAAGAAAAATAATAATAATAATAATAATAATAATAATAAAAAACAGAACGATTACTATAGGGTTTCGCACCCATGGTGTCGAAACCCTAATGAAAGCAATAGGAGAAAGCTGTAGGCATATGGGCCAGGGTACACATAGACAGGGATATGCTGTTGAGATGCTTAGGTCAAAGGTAGAGCTACTAGGTCAAAGGTCATTCGTTACCCACGAAGATAGTCCGGTTCAAAAAATAGTGCCTGTCTCTATGCTTGAATAGCAGCTGATCAGCACTCAGTTTGTGGCTTACAAAGATCGAGCATGGGTTGTAAGCTGATTTTAGAGCCAACATGAGTTTCATTGCAAAATCAGATCAGTTTTTTCAGAATGTGAAGCAAGCGAGCTTTCATCTCATTGAGTTACGTACGAGGCCAGCCTATAGCTTATGAATGGGGAATATGCTCAGCCAGCATTACTGCACAGGGGCTGCTAATGCCAATGCTGGGCAAGCCAATAGAGCTAGTGGTCTGATTTTTGGTACATGGGGAGACCTGTGGAAGCAAGATTTTTGGCAAAAAGTCACGTGACCAGGATGACCTTTGACCTCGATTTCACGAATATGCTTGTAAATCAGTAACCACAAGTGCTACTGCCTTGATATTTGGTTGGATGGAAGACAATATGGTACCACATCACCTCGCTCATTAATTATGCGCATATCTAATTCCGGGCTTGCCAATAGAGCTAGGGATCTGATTTTTGGTACACAGGGAGAAGTATAGGAGCAAAGTGTGTTGACAAAATGTCACATGACCAGGATGACCTTGACCTCAAAAACTTTGTTTGCCTCCTCATAGCAAAAATCAGACCTCTTGCTGTATCTGGTACTCCAGAATTGCATATGTGCATATTTAATAATGTGCTAAATGATGCCAAGGTCAAAGGTCAAGGGCATTCCCAAAATTTCGGTGTTCAATGTGGTCCCCCAAAAGGTCATCTTTCAAGACACACTTGCCTATTGGGACCCTGGGATAGGCCAGAAAAAGCCTTTGCCATAGCTTAGCTGCACAGGTATAGGAAGGTCAAAGGTCATAGAAAAATCAGAAAAATAATACTTTAAAAATCTTCTTCTCAAAATTGGCAAATCCTGTCACCTTGATGTTTGGCATGAAGGAGCAAGGCTATAAGGTCTAAAAAGTTACTGGAGCAGAATTTTGATTTATCACTTTTTATGCAAATGAGCTCAATTTTAAAGTTTATTTTCAAAATGGCCGAAATGTCACGTGACCCATTGTTATGGTAATGAGATCAAAAAATTACTTGCGAGGTGTTTTATCTATATGCCAAATTTTGAGACTCTAGGTGCAACAGTGTTCGAATGGCAAGCGCATTTAGGAGGCGGAAGAAAAATAATAATAATAATAATAATAATAAAAAACAGAACGATTACAAGAGGGTTTCGCACCCATGGTGTCGAAACCCTAATAAGAAAAAACCCAATGAAAGCAATAGGGGAAAGCTGTAGGCATATGGGCCAGGGTACACATACACAGGAATATGCTGTAGAGATGCTAAGGTCAAAGGTAGAGCTACTAGGTCAAAGGTCATCCGTTACCCACGAAGATAGTCCGGTTCAAAAAGTAGTGCGTGTCTCTATGTTTGAATAGCAGCTGATCAGCACTCAGCTAGTGGTTACAAAGATCGAGCATGGGTTGTAAGTTGATTTTAGAGCCAACATGAGATTCATTCCAAAATCAGATCAGTTTTTTCAGAATGTGAAGCAAGCGAGCTTTCACCTCATTGAGTTACGTACGAGGCCAGCCTATAGCTTATGAATAGGGAATATGCTCAGCCAGCATTAGTGCACAGGGGCTGCTAATGCCAATGCTGGGCAAGCCAATAGAGCTAGGGGTCTGATTTTTGGTACATGGGGAGACCTGTGGAAGCCAAGATTTTTGGCAAAAAGTCACGTGACCAGGATGACCTTTGACCTCGATTTCACGAATATGCTTGTAAATCAGTAACCACAAGTGCTACTGCCTTGATATTTGGTTGGATGGAAGACAATATGGTACCACATCACCTCGCTCATTAATTATGCGCATATCTAATTCCGGGCTTGCCAATAGAGCTAGGGATCTGATTTTTGGTACACAGGGAGAAGTATAGGAGCAAAGTGTGTTGACAAAATGTCACATGACCAGGATGACCTTTGACCTCAAAAACTTTGTTTGCCCTCATAGCAAAAATCAGACCTCTTGCTGTATCTGGTACTCCAGAATTGCATATGTGCATATTTAATAATGTGCTAAATGATGCCAAGGTCAAAGGTCAAGGGGCATTCCCAAAATTTCGGTGTTCAATGTGGTCCCCCAAAGGTCATCTTTCAAGACACACTTGCCTATTGGGACCCTGGGATAGGCCAGAAAAAGCCTTTGCCATAGCTTAGCTGCACAGGTATAGGAAGGTCAAAGGTCATAGAAAAATCAGAAAAATAATACTTTAAAAATCTTCTTCTCAAAATTGGCAAGACCTTTGACTTTGATATTTGGCATGAAGGAGCAAGGCTATAAGGTCTAAAAAGTTACTGGAGCAGAATTTTGATTTATCACTTTTTATGCAAATGAGCTCAATTTTAAAGTTTATTTTCAAAATGGCCGAAATGTCACGTGACCCATTGTTATGGTAATGAGATCAAAAAATTACTTGCGAGGTGTTTTATCTATATGCCAAATTTTGAGACTCTAGGTGCAACAGTGTTCGAATGGCAAGCGCATTTAGGAGGCGGAAGAAAAATAATAATAATAATAATAATAATAAAAAACAGAACGATTACAAGAGGGTTTCGCACCCATGGTGTCGAAACCCTAATGAAAGCAATAGGGGAAAGCTGTAGGCATATGGGCCAGGGTACACATACACAGGAATATGCTGTAGAGATGCTAAGGTCAAAGGTAGAGCTACTAGGTCAAAGGTCATTCGTTACCCACGAAGATAGTCCGGTTCAAAAAATAGTGCCTGTCTCTATGCTTGAATAGCAGCTGATCAGCACTCAGCTAGTGGCTTACAAAGATCGAGCATGGGTTGTAAGTTGATTTTAGAGCCAACATGAGATTCATTGCAAAATCAGATCAGTTTTTTCAGAATGTGAAGCAAGCGAGCTTTCATCTCATTGAGTTACGTACGAGGCCAGCCTATAGCTTATGAATAGGGAATATGCTCAGCCAGCATTACTGCACAGGGGCTGCTAATGCCAATGCTGGGCAAGCCAATAGAGCTAGGGGTCTGATTTTTGGTACATGGGGAGACGTGTGGAAGCCAAGATTTTTGGCAAAAAGTCACGTGACCAGGATGACCTTTGACCTCGATTTCACGAATAGGCTTGTAAATCAGTAACCACAAGTGCTACTGCCTTGATATTTGGTTGGATGGAAGACAATATGGTACCACATCACCTCGCTCATTAATTATGCGCATATCTAATTCCGGCTTGCCAATAGAGCTAGGGATCTGATTTTTGGTACACAGGGAGAAGTATAGGAGCAAAGTGTGTTGACAAAATGTCACGTGACCAGGATGACCTTTGACCTCAAAAACTTTGTTTGCCTCCTCTTAGCAAAAATCAGACCTCTTGCTGTATCTGGTACTCCAGAATTGCATATGTGCATATTTAATAATGTGCTAAATGATGCCAAGGTCAAAGGTCAAGGGGCATTCCCAAAATTTCGGTGTTCAATGTGGTCCCCCAAAAGGTCATCGTTCAAGACACACTTGCCTATTGGGACCCTGGGATAGGCCAGAAAAAGCCTTTGCCATAGCTTAGCTGCACAGGTATAGGAAGGTCAAAGGTCATAGAAAAATCAGAAAAATAATACTTTAAAAATCTTCTTCTCAAAATTGGCAAGACCTTTGACTTTGATATTTGGCATGAAGGAGCAAGGCTATAAGGTCTAAAAAGTGACTGGAGCAGAATTTTGATTTATCACTTTTTATGCAAATGAGCTCAATTTAAAGTTTATTTTCAAAATGGCCGAAATGTCACGTGACCCATTGTTATGGTAATGAGATCAAAAAATTACTTGCGAGGTGTTTTATCTATATGCTAAATTTGGAGACTCTAGGTGCAACAGTGTTCGAATGGCAAGCGCATTTAGGAGGCGAAGAAAAATAATAATAATAATAATAATAATAATAATAAAAAACAGAACGATTACTATAGGTTTCGCACCCATGGTGTCGAAACCCTAATGAAAGCAATAGGAGAAAGCTGTAGGCATATGGGCCAGGGTACACATAGACAGGGATATGCTGTTGAGATGCTTAGGTCAAAGGTAGAGCTACTAGGTCAAAGGTCATTCGTTACCCACGAAGATAGTCCGGTTCAAAAAATAGTGCCTGTCTCTATGTTTGAATAGCAGCTGATCAGCACTCAGCTAGTGGCTTACAAAGATCGAGCATGGGTTGTAAGCTGATTTTAGAGCCAACATGAGATTCTTGCAAAATCAGATCAGTTTTTTCAGAATGTGAAGCAAGCGAGCTTTCATCTCATTGAGTTACGTACGAGGCCAGCCTATAGCTTATGAATGGGGAATATGCTCAGCCAGCATTAGTGCACAGGGGCTGCTGATGCCAATGCTGGGCAAGCCAATAGAGCTAGGGGTCTGATTTTTGGTACATGGGGAGACCTGTGGAAGCCAAGATTTTTGGCAAAAAGTCACGTGACCAGGATGACCTTTGACCTCGATTTCACGAATATGCTTGTAAATCAGTAACCACAAGTGCTACTGCCTTGATATTTGGTTGGATGGAAGACAATATGGTACCACATCACCTCGCTCATTAATTATGCGCATATCTAATTCCGGGCTAGCCAATAGAGCTAGGGATCTGATTTTTGGTACACAGGGAGAAGTATAGGAGCAAAGTGTGTTGACAAAATGTCACGTGACCAGGATGACCTTTGACCTCAAAAACTTTGTTTGCCTCCTCATAGCAAAAATCAGACCTCTTGCTGTATCTGGTACTCCAGAATTGCATATGTGCATATTTAATAATGTGCTAAATGATGCCAAGGTCAAAGGTCAAGGGGCATTCCCAAAATTTCGGTGTTCAATGTGGTCCCCCAAAAGGTCATCTTTCAAGACACACTTGCCTATTGGGACCCTGGGATAGGCCAGAAAAAGCCTTTGCCATAGCTTAGCTGCACAGGTATAGGAAGGTCAAAGGTCATAGAAAAATCAGAAAAATAATACTTTAAAAATCTTCTTCTCAAAATTGGCAAGACCTTTGACTTTGATATTTGGCATGAAGGAGCAAGGCTATAAGGTCTAAAAAGTGACTGGAGCAGAATTTTGATTTATCACTTTTTATGCAAATGAGCTCAATTTTAAAGTTTATTTTCAAAATGGCCGAAATGTCACGTGACCCATTGTTATGGTAATGAGATCAAAAAATTACTTGCGAGGTGTTTTATCTATATGCCAAATTTGGAGACTCTAGGTGCAACAGTGTTCGAATGGCAAGCGCATTTAGGAGGCGGAAGAAAAATAATAATAATAATAATAATAATAATAATAAAAAACAGAACGATTACAAGAGGGTTTCGCACCCATGGTGTCGAAACCCTAATAAGAAAAAACCCAATGAAAGCAATAGGGGAAAGCTGTAGGCATATGGGCCAGGGTACACATACACAGGAATATGCTGTAGAGATGCTTAGGTCAAAGGTAGAGTACTAGGTCAAAGGTCATTCGTTACCCACGAAGATAGTCCGGTTCAAAAAATAGTGCCTGTCTCTATGTTTGAATAGCAGCTGATCAGCACTCAGCTAGTGGCTTACAAAGATCGAGCATGGGTTGTAAGTTGATTTTAGAGCCAACATGAGATTCATTGCAAAATCAGATCAGTTTTTTCAGAATGTGAAGCAAGCGAGCTTTCATCTCATTGAGTTACGTACGAGGCCAGCCTATAGCTTATGAATGGGGAATATGCTCAGCCAGCATTAGTGCACAGGGGCTGCTAATGCCATGCTGGGCAAGCCAATAGAGCTAGGGGTCTGATTTTTGGTACATGGGGAGACCTGTGGAAGCCAAGATTTTTGGCAAAAAGTCACGTGACCAGGATGACCTTTGACCTCGATTTCACGAATATGCTTGTAAATCAGTAACCACAAGTGCTACTGCCTTGATATTTGGTTGGATGGAAGACAATATGGTACCACATCACCTCGCTCATAATTATGCGCATATCTAATTCCGGCTTGCCAATAGAGCTAGGGATCTGATTTTTGGTACACAGGGAGAAGTATAGGAGCAAAGTGTGTTGACAAAATGTCACATGACCAGGATGACCTTTGACCTCAAAAACTTTGTTTGCCTCCTCATAGCAAAAATCAGACCTCTTGCTGTATCTGGTACTCCAGAATTGCATATGTGCATATTTAATAATGTGCTAAATGATGCCAAGGTCAAAGGTCAAGGGGCATTCCCAAAATTTCGGTGTTCAATGTGGTCCCCCAAAAGGTCATCTTTCAAGACACACTTGCCTATTGGGACCCTGGGATAGGCCAGAAAAAGCCTTTGCCATAGCTTAGCTGCACAGGTATAGGAAGGTCAAAGGTCATAGAAAATCAGAAAAATAATACTTTAAAAATCTTCTTCTCAAAATTGGCAAGACCTTTGACTTTGATATTTGGCATGAAGGAGCAAGGCTATAAGGTCTAAAAAGTGACTGGAGCAGAATTTTGATTTATCACTTTTTATGCAAATGAGCTCAATTTTAAAGTTTATTTTCAAAATGGCCGAAATGTCACGTGACCCATTGTTATGGTAATGAGATCAAAAAATTACTTGCGAGGTGTTTTATCTATATGCCAAATTTGGAGACTCTAGGTGCAACAGTGTTCGAATGGCAAGCGCATTTAGGAGGCGGAAGAAAAATAATAATAATAATAATAATAATAATAATAAAAAACAGAACGATTACAAGAGGGTTTCGCACCCATGGTGTCGAAACCCTAATGAAAGCAATAGGAGAAAGCTGTAGGCATATGGGCCAGGGTACACATAGACAGGGATATGCTGTTGAGATGCTTAGGTCAAAGGTAGAGCTACTAGGTCAAGGTCATTCGTTACCCACGAAGATAGTCCGGTTCAAAAAATAGTGCCTGTCTCTATGTTTGAATAGCAGCTGATCAGCACTCAGCTAGTGGCTTACAAAGATCGAGCATGGGTTGTAAGCTGATTTTAGAGCCAACATGAGATTCATTGCAAAATCAGATCAGTTTTTCAGAATGTGAAGCAAGCGAGCTTTCATCTCATTGAGTTACGTACGAGGCCAGCCTATAGCTTATGAATGGGGAATATGCTCAGCCAGCATTAGTGCACAGGGGCTGCTAATGCCAATGCTGGGCAAGCCAATAGAGCTAGGGTCTGATTTTTGGTACATGGGGAGACCTGTGGAAGCCAAGATTTTTGGCAAAAAGTCACGTGACCAGGATGACCTTTGACCTCGATTTCACGAATATGCTTGTAAATCAGTAACCACAAGTGCTACTGCCTTGATATTTGGTTGGATGGAAGACAATATGGTACCACATCACCTCGCTCATTAATTATGCGCATATCTAATTCCGGCTTGCCAATAGAGCTAGGGATCTGATTTTTGGTACACAGGGAGAAGTATAGGAGCAAAGTGTGTTGACAAAATGTCACGTGACCAGGATGACCTTTGACCTCAAAAACTTTGTTTGCCTCCTCATAGCAAAAATCAGACCTCTTGCTGTATCTGGTACTCCAGAATTGCATATGTGCATATTTAATAATGTGCTAAATGATGCCAAGGTCAAAGGTCAAGGGGCATTCCCAAAATTTCGGTGTTCAATGTGGTCCCCCAAAAGGTCATCTTTCAAGACACACTTGCCTATTGGGACCCTGGGATAGGCCAGAAAAAGCCTTTGCCATAGCTTAGCTGCACAGGTATAGGAAGGTCAAAGGTCATAGAAAAATCAGAAAAATAATACTTTAAAAATCTTCTTCTCAAAATTGGCAAGACCTTTGACTTTGATATTTGGCATGAAGGAGCAAGGCTATAAGGTCTAAAAAGTGACTGGAGCAGAATTTTGATTTATCACTTTTTATGCAAATGAGCTCAATTTTAAAGTTTATTTCAAAATGGCCGAAATGTCACGTGACCCATTGTTATGGTAATGAGATCAAAAATTACTTGCGAGGTGTTTTATCTATATGCTAAATTTGGAGACTCTAGGTGCAACAGTGTTCGAATGGCAAGCGCATTTAGGAGGCGGAAGAAAAATAATAATAATAATAATAATAATAATAATAAAAAACAGAACGATTACTATAGGGTTTCGCACCCATGGTGTCGAAACCCTAATGAAAGCAATAGGAGAAAGCTGTAGGCATATGGGCCAGGGTACACATACACAGGGATATGCTGTTGAGATGCTTAGGTCAAAGGTAGAGCTACTAGGTCAAAGGTCATTCGTTACCCACGAAGATAGTCCGGTTCAAAAAATAGTGCCTGTCTCTATGTTTGAATAGCAGCTGATCAGCACTCAGCTAGTGGCTTACAAAGATCGAGCATGGTTGTAAGCTGATTTTAGAGCCAACATGAGATTCATTGCAAAATCAGATCAGTTTTTTCAGAATGTGAAGCAAGCGAGCTTTCATCTCATTGAGTTACGTACGAGGCCAGCCTATAGCTTATGAATGGGGAATATGCTCAGCCAGCATTAGTGCACAGGGGCTGCTAATGCCAATGCTGGGCAAGCCAATAGAGCTAGGGGTCTGATTTTTGGTACATGGGGAGACCTGTGGAAGCCAAGATTTTTGGCAAAAAGTCACGTGACCAGGATGACCTTTGACCTCGATTTCACGAATATGCTTGTAAATCAGTAACCACAAGTGCTACTGCCTTGATATTTGGTTGGATGGAAGACAATATGGTACCACATCACCTCGCTCATTAATTATGCGCATATCTAATTCCGGGCTTGCCAATAGAGCTAGGGATCTGATTTTGGTACACAGGGAGAAGTATAGAGCAAAGTGTGTTGACAAAATGTCACATGACCAGGATGACCTTTGACCTCAAAAACTTTGTTTGCCTCCTCATAGCAAAAATCAGACCTCTTGCTGTATCTGGTACTCCAGAATTGCATATGTGCATATTTAATAATGTGCTAAATGATGCCAAGGTCAAAGGTCAAGGGGCATTCCCAAAATTTCGGTGTTCAATGTGGTCCCCAAAAGGTCATCTTTCAAGACACACTTGCCTATTGGGACCCTGGGATAGGCCAGAAAAAGCCTTTGCCATAGCTTAGCTGCACAGGTATAGGAAGGTCAAAGGTCATAGAAAAATCAGAAAAATAATACTTTAAAAATCTTCTTCTCAAAATTGGCAAGACCTTTGACTTTGATATTTGGCATGAAGGAGCAAGGCTATAAGGTCTAAAAAGTGACTGGAGCAGAATTTGATTTATCACTTTTTATGCAAATGAGCTCAATTTTAAAGTTTATTTTCAAAATGGCCGAAATGTCACGTGACCCATTGTTATGGTAATGAGATCAAAAAATTACTTGCGAGGTGTTTTATCTATATGCTAAATTTGGAGACTCTAGTGCAACAGTGTTCGAATGGCAAGCGCATTTAGGAGGCGGAAGAAAAATAATAATAATAATAATAATAATAATAATAATAAAAAACAGAACGATTACTATAGGGTTTCGCACCCATGGTGTCGAAACCCTAATGAAAGCAATAGGAGAAAGCTGTAGGCATATGGGCCAGGGTACACATACACAGGGATATGCTGTTGAGATGCTTAGGTCAAAGGTAGAGCTACTAGGTCAAAGGTCATCCGTTACCCACGAAGATAGTCCGGTTCAAAAAATAGTGCCTGTCTCTATGTTTGAATAGCAGCTGATCAGCACTCAGCTAGTGGCTTACAAAGATCGAGCATGGGTTGTAAGTTGATTTTAGAGCCAACATGAGATTCATTGCAAAATCAGATCAGTTTTTTCAGAATGTGAAGCAAGCGAGCTTTCATCTCATTGAGTTACGTACGAGGCCAGCCTATAGCTTATGAATAGGGAATATGCTCAGCCAGCATTAGTGCACAGGGGCTGCTAATGCCAATGCTGGGCAAGCCAATAGAGCTAGGGGTCTGATTTTTGGTACATGGGGAGACCTGTGGAAGCCAAGATTTTTGGCAAAAAGTCACGTGACCAGGATGACCTTTGACCTCGATTTCACGAATATGCTTGTAAATCAGTAACCACAAGTGCTACTGCCTTGATATTTGGTTGGATGGAAGACAATATGGTACCACATCACCTCGCTCATTAATTATGCGCATATCTAATTCCGGCTTGCCAATAGAGCTAGGATCTGATTTTTGGTACACAGGGAGAAGTATAGGAGCAAAGTGTGTTGACAAAATGTCACATGACCAGGATGACCTTTGACCTCAAAAACTTTGTTTGCCTCCTCATAGCAAAAATCAGACCTCTTGCTGTATCTGGTACTCCAGAATTGCATATGTGCATATTTAATAATGTGCTAAATGATGCCAAGGTCAAAGGTCAAGGGGCATTCCCAAAATTTCGGTGTTCAATGTGGTCCCCAAAAGGTCATCTTTCAAGACACACTTGCCTATTGGGACCCTGGGATAGGCCAGAAAAAGCCTTTGCCATAGCTTAGCTGCACAGGTATAGGAAGGTCAAAGGTCATAGAAAAATCAGAAAAATAATACTTTAAAAATCTTCTTCTCAAAATTGGCAAGACCTTTGACTTTGATATTTGGCATGAAGGAGCAAGGCTATAAGGTCTAAAAGTGATGGAGCAGAATTTTGATTTATCACTTTTTATGCAAATGAGCTCAATTTTAAAGTTTATTTTCAAAATGGCCGAAATGTCACGTGACCCATTGTTATGGTAATGAGATCAAAAAATTACTTGCGAGGTGTTTTATCTATATGCCAAATTTGGAGACTCTAGGTGCAACAGTGTTCGAATGGCAAGCGCATTTAGGAGGCGGAAGAAAAATAATAATAATAATAATAATAATAATAATAAAAAACAGAACGATTACAAGAGGGTTTCGCACCCATGGTGTCGAAACCCTAATGAAAGCAATAGGAGAAAGCTGTAGGCATATGGGCCAGGGTACACATACACAGGGATATGCTGTTGAGATGCTTAGGTCAAAGGTAGAGCTACTAGGTCAAAGGTCATTCGTTACCCACGAAGATAGTCCGGTTCAAAAAATAGTGCCTGTCTCTATGTTTGAATAGCAGCTGATCAGCACTCAGCTAGTGGCTTACAAAGATCGAGCATGGTTGTAAGCTGATTTTAGAGCCAACATGAGATTCATTGCAAAATCAGATCAGTTTTTTCAGAATGTGAAGCAAGCGAGCTTTCATCTCATTGAGTTACGTACGAGGCCAGCCTATAGCTTATGAATGGGGAATATGCTCAGCCAGCATTAGTGCACAGGGGCTGCTAATGCCAATGCTGGGCAAGCCAATAGAGCTAGGGGTCTGATTTTTGGTACATGGGGAGACCTGTGGAAGCCAAGATTTTTGGCAAAAAGTCACGTGACCAGGATGACCTTTGACCTCGATTTCACGAATATGCTTGTAAATCAGTAACCACAAGTGCTACTGCCTTGATATTTGGTTGGATGGAAGACAATATGGTACCACATCACCTCGCTCATTAATTATGCGCATATCTAATTCCGGGCTTGCCAATAGAGCTAGGGATCTGATTTTTGGTACACAGGGAGAAGTATAGGAGCAAAGTGTGTTGACAAAATGTCACATGACCAGGATGACCTTGACCTCAAAAACTTTGTTTGCCTCCTCATAGCAAAAATCAGACCTCTTGCTGTATCTGGTACTCCAGAATTGCATATGTGCATATTTAATAATGTGCTAAATGATGCCAAGGTCAAAGGTCAAGGGGCATTCCCAAAATTTCGGTGTTCAATGTGGTCCCCCAAAAGGTCATCTTTCAAGACACACTTGCCTATTGGGACCCTGGGATAGGCCAGAAAAAGCCTTTGCCATAGCTTAGCTGCACAGGTATAGGAAGGTCAAAGGTCATAGAAAAATCAGAAAAATAATACTTTAAAAATCTTCTTCTCAAAATGGCAAGACCTTTGACTTTGATATTTGGCATGAAGGAGCAAGGCTATAAGGTCTAAAAAGTGACTGGAGCAGAATTTTGATTTTTCACTTGTTATGCAAATGAGCTCAATTTTAAAGTTTATTTTCAAAATGGCCGAAATGTCACGTGACCCATTGTTATGGTAATGAGATCAAAAAATTACTTGCGAGGTGTTTTATCTATATGCCAAATTTGGAGACTCTAGGTGCAACAGTGTTCGAATGGCAAGCGCATTTAGGAGGCGGAAGAAAAATAATAATAATAATAATAATAATAATAATAAAAAACAGAACGATTACTATAGGGTTTCGCACCCATGGTGTCGAAACCCTAATGAAAGCAATAGGAGAAAGCTGTAGGCATATGGGCCAGGGTACACATAGACAGGGATATGCTGTTGAGATGCTTAGGTCAAAGGTAGAGCTACTAGGTCAAAGGTCATTCGTTACCCACGAAGATAGTCCGGTTCAAAAAATAGTGCCTGTCTCTATGCTTGAATAGCAGCTGATCAGCACTCAGCTAGTGGCTTACAAAGATCGAGCATGGGTTGTAAGCTGATTTTAGAGCCAACATGAGATTCATTGCAAAATCAGATCAGTTTTTTCAGAATGTGAAGCAAGCGAGCTTTCATCTCATTGAGTTACGTACGAGGCCAGCCTATAGCTTATGAATAGGGAATATGCTCAGCCAGCATTACTGCACAGGGGCTGCTAATGCCAATGCTGGGCAAGCCAATAGAGCTAGGGGTCTGATTTTTGGTACATGGGGAGACGTGTGGAAGCCAAGATTTTGGGCAAAAAGTCACGTGACCAGGATGACCTTTGACCTCGATTTCACGAATATGCTTGTAAATCAGTAACCACAAGTGCTACTGCCTTGATATTTGGTTGGATGGAAGACAATATGGTACCACATCACCTCGCTCATTAATTATGCGCATATCTAATTCCGGGCTTGCCAATAGAGCTAGGGATCTGTTTTTGGTACACAGGGAGAAGTATAGGAGCAAAGTGTGTTGACAAAATGTCACATGACCAGGATGACCTTTGACCTCAAAAACTTTGTTTGCCTCCTCATAGCAAAAATCAGACCTCTTGCTGTATCTGGTACTCCAGAATTGCATATGTGCATATTTAATAATGTGCTAAATGATGCCAAGGTCAAAGGTCAAGGGGCATTCCCAAAATTTCGGTGTTCAATGTGGTCCCCAAAAGGTCATCTTTCAAGACACACTTGCCTATTGGGACCCTGGGATAGGCCAGAAAAGCCTTTGCCATAGCTTAGCTGCACAGGTATAGGAAGGTCAAAGGTCATAGAAAAATCAGAAAAATAATACTTTAAAAATCTTCTTCTCAAAATTGGCAAGACCTTTGACTTTGATATTTGGCATGAAGGAGCAAGGCTATAAGGTCTAAAAAGTGACTGGAGCAGAATTTTGATTTATCACTTTTTATGCAAATGAGCTCAATTTTAAAGTTTATTTTCAAAATGGCCGAAATGTCACGTGACCCATTGTTATGGTAATGAGATCAAAAAATTACTTGCGAGGTGTTTTATCTATATGCTAAATTTGGAGACTCTAGTGCAACAGTGTTCGAATGGCAAGCGCATTTAGGAGGCGAAGAAAAATAATAATAATAATAATAATAATAATAATAAAAAACAGAACGATTACTATAGGGTTTCGCACCCATGGTGTCGAAACCCTAATGAAAGCAATAGGAGAAAGCTGTAGGCATATGGGCCAGGGTACACATAGACAGGGATATGCTGTTGAGATGCTTAGGTCAAAGGTAGAGCTACTAGGTCAAAGGTCATTCGTTACCCACGAAGATAGTCCGGTTCAAAAAATAGTGCCTGTCTCTATGCTTGAATAGCAGCTGATCAGCACTCAGCTAGTGGCTTACAAAGATCGAGCATGGGTTGTAAGCTGATTTTAGAGCCAACATGAGATTCATTGCAAAATCAGATCAGTTTTTTCAGAATGTGAAGCAAGCGAGCTTTCACCTCATTGAGTTACGTACGAGGCCAGCCTATAGCTTATGAATAGGGAATATGCTCAGCCAGCATTACTGCACAGGGGCTGCTAATGCCAATGCTGGGCAAGCCAATAGAGCTAGGGGTCTGATTTTTGGTACATGGGGAGACGTGTGGAAGCCAAGATTTTTGGCAAAAAGTCACGTGACCAGGATGACCTTTGACCTCGATTTCACGAATATGCTTGTAAATCAGTAACCACAAGTGCTACTGCCTTGATATTTGGTTGGATGGAAGACAATATGGTACCACATCACCTCGCTCATTAATTATGCGCATATCTAATTCCGGGCTAGCCAATAGAGCTAGTTATCTGATTTTTGGTACACAGGGAGAAGTATAGGAGCAAAGTGTGTTGACAAAATGTCACGTGACCAGGATGACCTTTGACCTCAAAAACTTTGTTTGCCTCCTCATAGCAAAAATCAGACCTCTTGCTGTATCTGGTACTCCAGAATTGCATATGTGCATATTTAATAATGTGCTAAATGATGCCAAGGTCAAAGGTCAAGGGGCATTCCCAAAATTTCGGTGTTCAATGTGGTCCCCCAAAAGGTCATCGTTCAAGACACACTTGCCTATTGGGACCCTGGGATAGGCCAGAAAAAGCCTTTGCCATAGCTTAGCTGCACAGGTATAGGAAGGTCAAAGGTCATAGAAAAATCAGAAAAATAATACTTTAAAAATCTTCTTCTCAAAATTGGCAAGACCTTGACTTTGATATTTGGCATGAAGGAGCAAGGCTATAAGGTCTAAAAAGTGACTGGAGCAGAATTTTGATTTATCACTTTTTATGCAAATGAGCTCAATTTTAAAGTTTATTTTCAAAATGGCCGAAATGTCACGTGACCCATTGTTATGGTAATGAGATCAAAAAATTACTTGCGAGGTGTTTTATCTATATGCTAAATTTGGAGACTCTAGGTGCAACAGTGTTCGAATGGCAAGCGGCATTTAGGAGGCGGAAGAAAAATAATAATAATAATAATAATAATAATAATAAAAAACAGAACGATTACTATAGGGTTTCGCACCCATGGTGTCGAAACCCTAATGAAAGCAATAGGAGAAAGCTGTAGGCATATGGGCCAGGGTACACATAGACAGGGATATGCTGTTGAGATGCTTAGGTCAAAGGTAGAGCTACTAGGTCAAAGGTCATTCGTTACCCACGAAGATAGTCCGGTTCAAAAAATAGTGCCTGTCTCTATGTTTGAATAGCAGCTGATCAGCACTCAGCTAGTGGCTTACAAAGATCGAGCATGGGTTGTAAGCTGATTTTAGAGCCAACATGAGATTCATTGCAAAATCAGATCAGTTTTTTCAGAATGTGAAGCAAGCGAGCTTTCATCTCATTGAGTTACGTACGAGGCCAGCCTATAGCTTATGAATGGGGAATATGCTCAGCCAGCATTAGTGCACAGGGGCTGCTAATGCCAATGCTGGGCAAGCCAATAGAGCTAGGGGTCTGATTTTTGGTACATGGGGAGACGTGTGGAAGCCAAGATTTTTGGCAAAAAGTCACGTGACCAGGATGACCTTTGACCTCGATTTCACGAATATGCTTGTAAATCAGTAACCACAAGTGCTACTGCCTTGATATTTGGTTGGATGGAAGACAATATGGTACCACATCACCTCGCTCATTAATTATGCGCATATCTAATTCCGGGCTAGCCAATAGAGCTAGGGATCTGATTTTTGGTACACAGGGAGAAGTATAGGAGCAAAGTGTGTTGACAAAATGTCACGTGACCAGGATGACCTTTGACCTCAAAAACTTTGTTTGCCTCCTCATAGCAAAAATCAGACCTCTTGCTGTATCTGGTACTCCAGAATTGCATATGTGCATATTTAATAATGTGCTAAATGATGCCAAGGTCAAAGGTCAAGGGGCATTCCCAAAATTTCGGTGTTCAATGTGGTCCCCCAAAAGGTCATCTTTCAAGACACACTTGCCTATTGGGACCCTGGGATAGGCCAGAAAAAGCCTTTGCCATAGCTTAGCTGCACAGGTATAGGAAGGTCAAAGGTCATAGAAAAATCAGAAAAATAATACTTTAAAAATCTTCTTCTCAAAATTGGCAAGACCTTTGACTTTGATATTTGGCATGAAGGAGCAAGGCTATAAGGTCTAAAAAGTGACTGGAGCAGAATTTTGATTTATCACTTTTTATGCAAATGAGCTCAATTTTAAAGTTTATTTTCAAAATGGCCGAAATGTCACGTGACCCATTGTTATGGTAATGAGATCAAAAAATTACTTGCGAGGTGTTTTATCTATATGCCAAATTTGGAGACTCTAGGTGCAACAGTGTTCGAATGGCAAGCGCATTTAGGAGGCGGAAGAAAAATAATAATAATAATAATAAAAAACAGAACGATTACAAGAGGGTTTCGCACCCATGGTGTCGAAACCCTAATAATAAGAAAAACCCAATGAAAGCAATAGGAGAAAGCTGTAGGCATATGGGCCAGGGTACACATAGACAGGGATATGCTGTTGAGATGCTGAGGTCAAAGGTAGAGCTACTAGGTCAAAGGTCATTCGTTACCCACGAAGATAGTCCGGTTCAAAAAATAGTGCCTGTCTCTATGCTTGAATAGCAGCTGATCAGCACTCAGCTAGTGGCTTACAAAGATAGAGCATGGGTTGTAAGCTGATTTTAGAGCCAACATGAGATTCATTGCAAAATCAGATCAGTTTTTTCAGAATGTGAAGCAAGCGAGCTTTCATCTCATTGAGTTACGTACGAGGCCAGCCTATAGCTTATGAATAGGGAATATGCTCAGCCAGCATTACTGCACAGGGGCTGCTAATGCCAATGCTGGGCAAGCCAATAGAGCTAGGGGTCTGATTTTTGGTACATGGGGAGACGTGTGGAAGCCAAGATTTTGGGCACAAAGTCACGTGACCAGGATGACCTTTGACCTCGATTTCACGAATATGCTTGTAAATCAGTAACCACAAGTGCTACTGCCTTGATATTTGGTTGGATGGAAGACAATATGGTACCACATCACCTCGCTCATTAATTATGCGCATATCTAATTCCGGGCTTGCCAATAGAGCTAGGGATCTGATTTTTGGTACACAGGGAGAAGTATAGGAGCAAAGTGTGTTGACAAAATGTCACATGACCAGGATGACCTTTGACCTCAAAAACTTTGTTTGCCTCCTCATAGCAAAAATCAGACCTCTTGCTGTATCTGGTACTCCAGAATTGCATATGTGCATATTTAATAATGTGCTAAATGATGCCAAGGTCAAAGGTCAAGGGGCATTCCCAAAATTTCGGTGTTCAATGTGGTCCCCAAAAGGTCATCTTTCAAGACACACTTGCCTATTGGGACCCTGGGATAGGCCAGAAAAAGCCTTTGCCATAGCTTAGCTGCACAGGTATAGGAAGGTCAAAGGTCATAGAAAAATCAGAAAAATAATACTTTAAAAATCTTCTTCTCAAAATTGGCAAGACCTTTGACTTTGATATTTGGCATGAAGGAGCAATTCTATAAGGTCTAAAAAGTGACTTGAGCAGATTTTTGATTTATCACTTTTTATGCAAATGAGCTCAATTTTAAAGTTTATTTTCAAATGGCCGAAATGTCACGTGACCCATTGTTATGGTAATGAGATCAAAAAATTACTTGCGAGGTGTTTTATCTATATGCCAAATTTGGAGACTCTAGGTGCAACAGTGTTCGAATGGCAAGCGCATTTAGGAGGCGGAAGAAAAATAATAATAATAATAATAATAATAATAATAAAAAACAGAACGATTACTATAGGGTTTTGCACCCATGGTGTCGAAACCCTAATGAAAGCAATAGGAGAAAGCTGTAGGCATATGGGCCAGGGTACACATAGACAGGGATATGCTGTTGAGATGCTTAGGTCAAAGTAGAGCTACTAGGTCAAAGGTCATTCGTTACCCACGAAGATAGTCCGGTTCAAAAAATAGTGCCTGTCTCTATGTTTGAATAGCAGCTGATCAGCACTCAGCTAGTGGCTTACAATGATAGAGCATGGGTTGTAAGCTGATTTTAGAGCCAACATGAGATTCATTGCAAAATCAGATCAGTTTTTCCAGAATGTGAAGCAAGCGAGCTTTCATCTCATTGAGTTACGTACGAGGCCAGCCTATAGCTTATGAATGGGGAATATGCTCAGCCAGCATTAGTGCACAGGGGCTGCTAATGCCAATGCTGGGCAAGCCAATAGAGCTAGGGGTCTGATTTTTGGTACATGGGGAGACCTGTGGAAGCCAAGATTTTTGGCAAAAGTCACGTGCCGTGACCAGGATGACCTTTGACCTCGATTTCACGAATATGCTTGTAAATCAGTAACCACAAGTGCTACTGCCTTGATATTTGGTGGATGGAAGACAATATGGTACCACATCACCTCGCTCATTAATTATGCGCATATCTAATTCCGGGCTTGCCAATAGAGCTAGGATCTGATTTTTGGTACACAGGGAGAAGTATAGGAGCAAAGTGTGTTGACAAAATGTCACATGACCAGGATGACCTTTGACCTCAAAAACTTGTTTGCCTCCTCATAGCAAAAATCAGACCTCTTGCTGTATCTGGTACTCCAGAATTGCATATGTGCATATTTAATAATGTGCTAAATGATGCCAAGGTCAAAGGTCAAGGGGCATTCCCAAAATTTCGGTGTTCAATGTGGTCCCCAAAAGGTCATCTTTCAAGACACACTTGCCTATTGGGACCCTGGGATAGGCCAGAAAAAGCCTTTGCCATAGCTTAGCTGCACAGGTATAGGAAGGTCAAAGGTCATAGAAAAATCAGAAAAATAATACTTTAAAAATCTTCTTCTCAAAATTGGCAAGACCTTTGACTTTGATATTTGGCATGAAGGAGCAAGGCTATAAGGTCTAAAAAGTGACTGGAGCAGAATTTTGATTTATCACTTGTTATGCAAATGAGCTCAATTTTAAAGTTTATTTTCAAAATGGCCGAAATGTCACGTGACCCATTGTTATGGTAATGAGATCAAAAAATTACTTGCGAGGTGTTTTATCTATATGCCAAATTTGGAGACTCTAGGTGCAACAGTGTTCGAATGGCAAGCGCATTTAGGAGGCGGAAGAAAAATAATAATAATAATAATAATAATAATAATAAAAAACAGAACGATTACTATAGGGTTTCGCACCCATGGTGTCGAAACCCTAATGAAAGCAATAGGAGAAAGCTGTAGGCATATGGGCCAGGGTACACATAGACAGGGATATGCTGTTGAGATGCTTAGGTCAAAGGTAGAGCTACTAGGTCAAAGGTCATTCGTTACCCACGAAGATAGTCCGGTTCAAAAAATAGTGCCTGTCTCTATGCTTGAATAGCAGCTGATCAGCACTCAGTTTGTGGCTTACAAAGATCGAGCATGGGTTGTAAGCTGATTTTAGAGCCAACATGAGTTTCATTGCAAAATCAGATCAGTTTTTTCAGAATGTGAAGCAAGCGAGCTTTCATCTCATTGAGTTACGTACGAGGCCAGCCTATAGCTTATGAATGGGGAATATGCTCAGCCAGCATTAGTGCACAGGGCTGCTAATGCCAATGCTGGGCAAGCCAATAGAGCTAGTGGTCTGATTTTTGGTACATGGGGAGACCTGTGGAAGCCAAGATTTTTGGCAAAAAGTCACGTGACCAGGATGACCTTTGACCTCGATTTCACGATATGCTTGTAAATCAGTAACCACAAGTGCTACTGCCTTGATATTTGGTTGGATGGAAGACAATATGGTACCACATCACCTCGCTCATTAATTATGCGCATATCTAATTCCGGGCTTGCCAATAGAGCTAGGATCTGATTTTTGGTACACAGGGAGAAGTATAGGAGCAAAGTGTGTTGACAAAATGTCACATGACCAGGATGACCTTTGACCTCAAAAACTTTGTTTGCCTCCTCATAGCAAAAATCAGACCTCTTGCTGTATCTGGTACTCCAGAATTGCATATGTGCATATTTAATAATGTGCTAAATGATGCCAAGGTCAAAGGTCAAGGGCATTCCCAAAATTTCGGTGTTCAATGTGGTCCCCCAAAAGGTCATCTTTCAAGACACACTTGCCTATTGGGACCCTGGGATAGGCCAGAAAAAGCCTTTGCCATAGCTTAGCTGCACAGGTATAGGAAGTCAAAGGTCATAGAAAAATCAGAAAAATAATACTTTAAAAATCTTCTTCTCAAAATTGGCAAGACCTTTGACTTTGATATTTGGCATGAAGGAGCAAGGCTATAAGGTCTAAAAAGTGACTGGAGCAGAATTTTGATTTATCACTTGTTATGCAAATGAGCTCAATTTTAAAGTTTATTTTCAAAATGGCCGAAATGTCACGTGACCCATTGTTATGGTAATGAGATCAAAAAATTACTTGCGAGGTGTTTTATCTATATGCCAAATTTGGAGACTCTAGGTGCAACAGTGTTCGAATGGCAAGCGCATTTAGGAGGCGGAAGAAAAATAATAATAATAATAATAATAATAATAATAAAAAACAGAACGATTACTATAGGGTTTCGCACCCATGGTGTCGAAACCCTAATGAAAGCAATAGGAGAAAGCTGTAGGCATATGGGCCAGGGTACACATAGACAGGGATATGCTGTTGAGATGCTTAGGTCAAAGGTAGAGCTACTAGGTCAAAGGTCATTCGTTACCACGAAGATAGTCCGGTTCAAAAAATAGTGCCTGTCTCTATGTTTGAATAGCAGCTGATCAGCACTCAGCTAGTGGCTTACAAAGATCGAGCATGGGTTGTAAGCTGATTTTAGAGCCAACATGAGATTCATTGCAAAATCAGATCAGTTTTTTCAGAATGTGAAGCAAGCGAGCTTTCATCTCATTGAGTTACGTACGAGGCCAGCCTATAGCTTATGAATGGGATATGCTCAGCCAGCATTAGTGCACAGGGGCTGCTAATGCCAATGCTGGGCAAGCCAATAGAGCTAGGGGTCTGATTTTTGGTACATGGGGAGACCTGTGAAGCCAAGATTTTTGGCAAAAAGTCACGTGACCAGGATGACCTTTGACCTCGATTTCACGAATATGCTTGTAAATCAGTAACCACAAGTGCTACTGCCTTGATATTTGGTGGATGGAAGACAATATGGTACCACATCACCTCGCTCATTAATTATGCGCATATCTAATTCCGGGCTTGCCAATAGAGCTAGGGATCTGATTTTTGGTACACAGGGAGAAGTATAGGAGCAAAGTGTGTTGACAAAATGTCACATGACCAGGATGACCTTTGACCTCAAAAACTTTGTTTGCCTCCTCATAGCAAAAATCAGACCTCTTGCTGTATCTGGTACTCCAGAATTGCATATGTGCATATTTAATAATGTGCTAAATGATGCCAAGGTCAAAGGTCAAGGGGCATTCCCAAAATTTCGGTGTTCAATGTGGTCCCCAAAAGGTCATCTTTCAAGACACACTTGCCTATTGGGACCCTGGGATAGGCCAGAAAAAGCCTTTGCCATAGCTTAGCTGCACAGGTATAGGAAGGTCAAAGGTCATAGAAAAATCAGAAAAATAATACTTTAAAAATCTTCTTCTCAAAATTGGCAAGACCTTTGATTGATATTTGGCATGAAGGAGCAAGGCTATAAGGTCTAAAAAGTGACTGGAGCAGAATTTTGATTTATCACTTGTTATGCAAATGAGCTCAATTTTAAAGTTTATTTTCAAAATGGCCGAAATGTCACGTGACCCATTGTTATGGTAATGAGATCAAAAAATTACTTGCGAGGTGTTTTATCTATATGCTAAATTTGGAGACTCTAGGTGCAACAGTGTTCGAATGGCAAGCGCATTTAGGAGGCGGAAGAAAAATAATAATAATAATAATAATAATAATAATAAAAAACAGAACGATTACTATAGGGTTTCGCACCCATGGTGTCGAAACCCTAATGAAAGCAATAGGAGAAAGCTGTAGGCATATGGGCCAGGGTACACATACACAGGGATATGCTGTTGAGATGCTTAGGTCAAAGGTAGAGCTACTAGGTCAAAGGTCATTCGTTACCCACGAAGATAGTCCGGTTCAAAAAATAGTGCCTGTCTCTATGTTTGAATAGCAGCTGATCAGCACTCAGCTAGTGGCTTACAAAGATCGAGCATGGTTGTAAGCTGATTTTAGAGCCAACATGAGATTCATTGCAAAATCAGATCAGTTTTTTCAGAATGTGAAGCAAGCGAGCTTTCATCTCATTGAGTTACGTACGAGGCCAGCCTATAGCTTATGAATGGGGAATATGCTCAGCCAGCATTAGTGCACAGGGGCTGCTAATGCCAATGCTGGGCAAGCCAATAGAGCTAGGGGTCTGATTTTTGGTACATGGGGAGACCTGTGGAAGCCAAGATTTTTGGCAAAAAGTCACGTGACCAGGATGACCTTTGACCTCGATTTCACGAATATGCTTGTAAATCAGTAACCACAAGTGCTACTGCCTTGATATTTGGTTGGATGGAAGACAATATGGTACCACATCACCTCGCTCATTAATTATGCGCATATCTAATTCCGGGCTTGCCAATAGAGCTAGGATCTGATTTTTGGTACACAGGGAGAAGTATAGGAGCAAAGTGTGTTGACAAAATGTCACATGACCAGGATGACCTTGACCTCAAAACTTTGTTTGCCTCCTCATAGCAAAAATCAGACCTCTTGCTGTATCTGGTACTCCAGAATTGCATATGTGCATATTTAATAATGTGCTAAATGATGCCAAGGTCAAAGGTCAAGGGGCATTCCCAAAATTTCGGTGTTCAATGTGGTCCCCAAAAGGTCATCTTTCAAGACACACTTGCCTATTGGACCCTGGGATAGGCCAGAAAAAGCCTTTGCCATAGCTTAGCTGCACAGGTATAGGAAGGTCAAAGGTCATAGAAAAATCAGAAAAATAATACTTTAAAAATCTTCTTCTCAAAATTGGCAAGACCTTTGACTTTGATATTTGGCATGAAGGAGCAAGGCTATAAGGTCTAAAAAGTGACTGGAGCAGAATTTTGATTTATCACTTTTTATGCAAATGAGCTCAATTTTAAAGTTTATTTTCAAAATGGCCGAAATGTCACGTGACCCATTGTTATGGTAATGAGATCAAAAAATTACTTGCGAGGTGTTTATCTATATGCTAAATTTGGAGACTCTAGGTGCAACAGTGTTCGAATGGCAAGCGCATTTAGGAGGCGGAAGAAAAATAATAATAATAATAATAATAATAATAATAAAAAACAGAACGATTACTATAGGGTTTCGCACCCATGGTGTCGAAACCCTAATGAAAGCAATAGGAGAAAGCTGTAGGCATATGGGCCAGGGTACACATAGACAGGGATATGCTGTTGAGATGCTTAGGTCAAAGGTAGAGCTACTAGGTCAAAGGTCATTCGTTACCCACGAAGATAGTCCGGTTCAAAAAATAGTGCCTGTCTCTATGCTTGAATAGCAGCTGATCAGCACTCAGTTTGTGGCTTACAAAGATCGAGCATGGGTTGTAAGCTGATTTTAGAGCCAACATGAGTTTCATTGCAAAATCAGATCAGTTTTTTCAGAATGTGAAGCAAGCGAGCTTTCATCTCATTGAGTTACGTACGAGGCCAGCCTATAGCTTATGAATGGGGAATATGCTCAGCCAGCATTACTGCACAGGGGCTGCTAATGCCAATGCTGGGCAAGCCAATAGAGCTAGGGGTCTGATTTTTGGTACATGGGGAGACCTGTGGAAGCCAAGATTTTTGGCAAAAAGTCACGTGACCAGGATGACCTTTGACCTCGATTTCACGAATATGCTTGTAAATCAGTAACCACAAGTGCTACTGCCTTGATATTTGGTTGGATGGAAGACAATATGGTACCACATCACCTCGCTCATTAATTATGCGCATATCTAATTCCGGGCTTGCCAATAGAGCTAGGGATCTGATTTTTGGTACACAGGGAGAAGTATAGGAGCAAAGTGTGTTGACAAAATGTCACATGACCAGGATGACCTTTGGACCTCAAAACTTTGTTTGCCTCCTCATAGCAAAAATCAGACCTCTTGCTGTATCTGGTACTCCAGAATTGCATATGTGCATATTTAATAATGTGCTAAATGATGCCAAGGTCAAAGGTCAAGGGGCATTCCCAAAATTTCGGTGTTCAATGTGGTCCCCAAAAGGTCATCTTTCAAGACACACTTGCCTATTGGGACCCTGGGATAGGCCAGAAAAAGCCTTTGCCATAGCTTAGCTGCACAGGTATAGGAAGGTCAAAGGTCATAGAAAAATCAGAAAATAATACTTTAAAAATCTTCTTCTCAAAATTGGCAAGACCTTTGACTTTGATATTTGGCATGAAGGAGCAAGGCTATAAGGTCTAAAAAGTGACTGGAGCAGAATTTTGATTTATCACTTTTTATGCAAATGAGCTCAATTTTAAAGTTTATTTTCAAAATGGCCGAAATGTCACGTGACCCATTGTTATGGTAATGAGATCAAAAAATTACTTGCGAGGTGTTTTATCTATATGCCAAATTTGGAGACTCTAGGTGCAACAGTGTTCGAATGGCAAGCGCATTTAGGAGGCGGAAGAAAAATAATAATAATAATAATAATAATAATAATAAAAAACAGAACGATTACTATAGGGTTTCGCACCCATGGTGTCGAAACCCTAATGAAAGCAATAGGAGAAAGCTGTAGGCATATGGGCCAGGGTACACATACACAGGGATATGCTGTTGAGATGCTTAGGTCAAAGGTAGAGCTACTAGGTCAAAGGTCATTCGTTACCCACGAAGATAGTCCGGTTCAAAAAATAGTGCCTGTCTCTATGTTTGAATAGCAGCTGATCAGCACTCAGCTAGTGGCTTACAAGATCGAGCATGGGTTGTAAGCTGATTTTAGAGCCAACATGAGATTCATTGCAAAATCAGATCAGTTTTTTCAGAATGTGAAGCAAGCGAGCTTTCATCTCATTGAGTTACGTACGAGGCCAGCCTATAGCTTATGAATGGGGAATATGCTCAGCCGCATTAGTGCACAGGGGCTGCTAATGCCAATGCTGGCAAGCCAATAGAGCTAGGGGTCTGATTTTTGGTACATGGGGAGACCTGTGGAAGCCAAGATTTTTGGCAAAAAGTCACGTGACCAGGATGACCTTTGACCTCGATTTCACGAATATGCTTGTAAATCAGTAACCACAAGTGCTACTGCCTTGATATTTGGTTGGATGGAAGACAATATGGTACCACATCACCTCGCTCATTAATTATGCGCATATCTAATTCCGGGCTTGCCAATAGAGCTAGGGATCTGATTTTTGGTACACAGGGAGAAGTATAGGAGCAAAGTGTGTTGACAAAATGTCACATGACCAGGATGACCTTTGACCTCAAAAACTTTGTTTGCCTCCTCATAGCAAAAATCAGACCTCTTGCTGTATCTGGTACTCCAGAATTGCATATGTGCATATTTAATAATGTGCTAAATGATGCCAAGGTCAAAGGTCAAGGGGCATTCCCAAAATTTCGGTGTTCAATGTGGTCCCCAAAAGGTCATCTTTCAAGACACACTTGCCTATTGGGACCCTGGGATAGGCCAGAAAAAGCCTTTGCCATAGCTTAGCTGCACAGGTATAGGAAGGTCAAAGGTCATAGAAAAATCAGAAAAATAATACTTTAAAAATCTTCTTCTCAAAATTGGCAAGACCTTTGACTTTGATATTTGGCATGAAGGAGCAAGGCTATAAGGTCTAAAAAGTGACTGGAGCAGAATTTGATTTATCACTTTTATGCAAATGAGCTCAATTTTAAAGTTTATTTTCAAAATGGCCGAAATGTCACGTGACCCATTGTTATGGTAATGAGATCAAAAAATTACTTGCGAGGTGTTTTATCTATATGCCAAATTTTGAGACTCTAGGTGCAACAGTGTTCGAATGGCAAGCGCATTTAGGAGGCGGAAGAAAAATAATAATAATAATAATAATAATAAAAAACAGAACGATTACAAGAGGGTTTCGCACCCATGGTGTCGAAACCCTAATGAAAGCAATAGGAGAAAGCTGTAGGCATATGGGCCAGGGTACACATAGACAGGATATGCTGTTGAGATGCTAAGGTCAAAGGTAGAGCTACTAGGTCAAAGGTCATCCGTTACCCACGAAGATAGTCCGGTTCAAAAAGTAGTGCGTGTCTCTATGTTTGAATAGCAGCTGATCAGCACTCAGTTTGTGGCTTACAAAGATAGAGCATGGGTTGTAAGTTGATTTTAGAGCCAACATGAGATTCATTGCAAAATCAGATCAGTTTTTTCAGATGTGAAGCAAGCGAGCTTTCATCTCATTGAGTTACGTACGAGGCCAGCCTATAGCTTATGAATAGGGAATATGCTCAGCCAGCATTACTGCACAGGGGCTGCTAATGCCAATGCTGGGCAAGCCAATAGAGCTAGGGGTCTGATTTTTGGTACATGGGGAGACCTGTGGAAGCCAAGATTTTTGGCAAAAGTCACGTGACCAGGATGACCTTTGACCTCGATTTCACGAATATGCTTGTAAATCAGTAACCACAAGTGCTACTGCCTTGATATTTGGTTGGATGGAAGACAATATGGTACCACATCACCTCGCTCATTAATTATGCGCATATCTAATTCCGGGCTAGCCAATAGAGCTAGGGATCTGATTTTTGGTACACAGGGAGAAGTATAGGAGCAAAGTGTGTTGACAAAATGTCACGTGACCAGGATGACCTTTGACCTCAAAAACTTTGTTTGCCTCCTCATAGCAAAAATCAGACCTCTTGCTGTATCTGGTACTCCAGAATTGCATATGTGCATATTTAATAATGTGCTAAATGATGCCAAGGTCAAAGGTCAAGGGGCATTCCCAAAATTTCGGTGTTCAATGTGGTCCCCCAAAAGGTCATCTTTCAAGACACACTTGCCTATTGGGACCCTGGGATAGGCCAGAAAAAGCCTTTGCCATAGCTTAGCTGCACAGGTATAGGAAGGTCAAAGGTCATAGAAAAATCAGAAAAATAATACTTTAAAATCTTCTTCTCAAAATTGGCAAGACCTTTGACTTTGATATTTGGCATGAAGGAGCAAGGCTATAAGGTCTAAAAAGTGACTGGAGCAGAATTTTGATTTATCACTTTTTATGCAAATGAGCTCAATTTTAAGTTTATTTTCAAAATGGCCGAAATGTCACGTGACCCATTGTTATGGTAATGAGATCAAAAAATTACTTGCGAGGTGTTTTATCTATATGCTAAATTTGGAGACTCTAGGTGCAACAGTGTTCGAATGGCAAGCGCATTTAGGAGGCGGAAGAAAAATAATAATAATAATAATAATAATAATAATAAAAAACAGAACGATTACTATAGGGTTTCGCACCCATGGTGTCGAAACCCTAATGAAAGCATAGGAGAAAGCTGTAGGCATATGGGCCAGGGTACACATAGACAGGGATATGCTGTTGAGATGCTTAGGTCAAAGGTAGAGCTACTAGGTCAAAGGTCATTCGTTACCCACGAAGATAGTCCGGTTCAAAAAATAGTGCCTGTCTCTATGTTTGAATAGCAGCTGATCAGCACTCAGCTAGTGGCTTACAAAGATCGAGCATGGTTGTAAGCTGATTTTAGAGCCAACATGAGATTCATTGCAAAATCAGATCAGTTTTTTCAGAATGTGAAGCAAGCGAGCTTTCATCTCATTGAGTTACGTACGAGGCCAGCCTATAGCTTATGAATGGGGAATATGCTCAGCCAGCATTAGTGCACAGGGCTGCTAATGCCAATGCTGGGCAAGCCAATAGAGCTAGGGGTCTGATTTTGGTACATGGGGAGACCTGTGGAAGCAAGATTTTTGGCAAAAAGTCACGTGACCAGGATGACCTTTGACCTCGATTTCACGAATATGCTTGTAAATCAGTAACCACAAGTGCTACTGCCTTGATATTTGGTTGGATGGAAGACAATATGGTACCACATCACCTCGCTCATTAATTATGCGCATATCTAATTCCGGGCTTGCCAATAGAGCTAGGATCTGATTTTTGGTACACAGGGAGAAGTATAGGAGCAAGTGTGTTGACAAAATGTCACATGACCAGGATGACCTTTGACCTCAAAACTTTGTTTGCCTCCTCATAGCAAAAATCAAAAGACCTCTTGCTGTATCTGGTACTCCAGAATTGCATATGTGCATATTTAATAAGTGCTAAATGATGCCAAGGTCAAAGGTCAAGGGGCATTCCCAAAATTTCGGTGTTCAATGTGGTCCCCCAAAGGTCATCTTTCAAGACACACTTGCCTATTGGGACCCTGGGATAGGCCAGAAAAAGCCTTTGCCATAGCTTAGCTGCACAGGTATAGGAAGGTCAAAGGTCATAGAAAAATCAGAAAATAATACTTTAAAATCTTCTTCTCAAAATTGGCAAGACCTTTGACTTTGATATTGGCATGAAGGAGCAAGGCTATAAGGTCTAAAAAGTGACTGGAGCAGAATTTTGATTTATCACTTTTTATGCAAATGAGCTCAATTTTAAAGTTTATTTTCAAAATGGCCGAAATGTCACGTGACCCATTGTTATGGTAATGAGATCAAAAAATTACTTGCGAGGTGTTTTATCTATATGCCAAATTTGGAGACTCTAGGTGCAACAGTGTTCGAATGGCAAGCGCATTTAGGAGGCGGAAGAAAAATAATATAATAATAATAATAATAATAATAAAAAACAGAACGATTACTATAGGGTTTCGCACCCATGGTGTCGAAACCCTAATGAAAGCAATAGGAGAAAGCTGTAGGCATATGGGCCAGGGTACACATAGACAGGGATATGCTGTTGAGATGCTTAGGTCAAAGGTAGAGCTACTAGGTCAAAGGTCATTCGTTACCCACGAAGATAGTCCGGTTCAAAAATAGTGCCTGTCTCTATGTTTGAATAGCAGCTGATCAGCACTCAGCTAGTGGCTTACAAAGATCGAGCATGGTTGTAAGCTGATTTTAGAGCCAACATGAGATTCATTGCAAAATCAGATCAGTTTTTTCAGAATGTGAAGCAAGCGAGCTTTCATCTCATTGAGTTACGTACGAGGCCAGCCTATAGCTTATGAATGGGGAATATGCTCAGCCAGCATTAGTGCACAGGGGCTGCTAATGCCAATGCTGGGCAAGCCAATAGAGCTAGGGGTCTGATTTTTGGTACATGGGGAGACCTGTGGAAGCCAAGATTTTTGGCAAAAAGTCACGTGACCAGGATGACCTTGACCTCGATTTCACGAATATGCTTGTAAATCAGTAACCACAAGTGCTACTGCCTTGATATTTGGTTGGATGGAAGACAATATGGTACCACATCACCTCGCTCATTAATTATGCGCATATCTAATTCCGGGCTTGCCAATAGAGCTAGGGATCTGATTTTTGGTACACAGGGAGAAGTATAGGAGCAAAGTGTGTTGACAAAATGTCACATGACCAGGATGACCTTTGACCTCAAAACTTTGTTTGCCTCCTCATAGCAAAAATCAGACCTCTTGCTGTATCTGGTACTCCAGAATTGCATATGTGCATATTTAATAATGTGCTAAATGATGCCAAGGTCAAAGGTCAAGGGGCATTCCCAAATTTCGGTGTTCAATGTGGTCCCCAAAAAGGTCATCTTTCAAGACACACTTGCCTATTGGGACCCTGGGATAGGCCAGAAAAAGCCTTTGCCATAGCTTAGCTGCACAGGTATAGGAAGGTCAAAGGTCATAGAAAAATCAGAAAAATAATACTTTAAAATCTTCTTCTCAAAATTGGCAAGACCTTTGACTTTGATATTTGGCATGAAGGAGCAAGGCTATAAGGTCTAAAAAGTGACTGGAGCAGAATTTTGATTTATCACTTTTATGCAAATGAGCTCAATTTTAAAGTTTATTTTCAAAATGGCCGAAATGTCACGTGACCCATTGTTATGGTAATGAGATCAAAAAATTACTTGCGAGGTGTTTTATCTATATGCCAAATTTGGAGACTCTAGGTGCAACAGTGTTCGAATGGCAAGCGCATTTAGGAGGCGGAAGAAAAATATAATAATAATAATAATAATAATAATAAAAAACAGAACGATTACTATAGGGTTTCGCACCCATGGTGTCGAAACCCTAATGAAAGCAATAGGAGAAAGCTGTAGGCATATGGGCCAGGGTACACATAGACAGGGATATGCTGTTGAGATGCTTAGGTCAAAGGTAGAGCTACTAGGTCAAAGGTCATTCGTTACCCACGAAGATAGTCCGGTTCAAAAAATAGTGCCTGTCTCTATGTTTGAATAGCAGCTGATCAGCACTCAGCTAGTGGCTTACAAAGATCGAGCATGGTTGTAAGCTGATTTTAGAGCCAACATGAGATTCATTGCAAAATCAGATCAGTTTTTTCAGAATGTGAAGCAAGCGAGCTTTCATCTCATTGAGTTACGTACGAGGCCAGCCTATAGCTTATGAATGGGGAATATGCTCAGCCAGCATTAGTGCACGGGCTGCTAATGCCAATGCTGGCAAGCCAATAGAGCTAGGGGTCTGATTTTTGGTACATGGGGAGACCTGTGGAAGCCAAGATTTTTGGCAAAAGTCACGTGACCAGGATGACCTTTGACCTCGATTTCACGAATATGCTTGTAAATCAGTAACCACAAGTGCTACTGCCTTGATATTTGGTTGATGGAAGACAATATGGTACCACATCACCTCGCTCATTAATTATGCGCATATCTAATTCCGGGCTTGCCAATAGAGCTAGGGATCTGATTTTTGGTACACAGGAGAAGTATAGGAGCAAAGTGTGTTGACAAAATGTCACATGACCAGGATGACCTTTGACCTCAAAAACTTTGTTTGCCTCCTCATAGCAAAAATCAGACCTCTTGCTGTATCTGGTACTCCAGAATTGCATATGTGCATATTTAATAATGTGCTAAATGATGCCAAGGTCAAAGGTCAAGGGCATTCCCAAAATTTCGGTGTTCAATGTGGTCCCCCAAAAGGTCATCTTTCAAGACACACTTGCCTATTGGGACCCTGGGATAGGCCAGAAAAAGCCTTGCCATAGCTTAGCTGCACAGGTATAGGAAGGTCAAAGGTCATAGAAAAATCAGAAAAATAATACTTTAAAATCTTCTTCTCAAAATTGGCAAGACCTTTGACTTTGATATTTGGCATGAAGGAGCAAGGCTATAAGGTCTAAAAAGTGACTGGAGCAGAATTTTGATTTATCACTTTTTATGCAAATGAGCTCAATTTTAAAGTTTATTTTCAAATGGCCGAAATGTCACGTGACCCATTGTTATGGTAATGAGATCAAAAAATTACTTGCGAGGTGTTTTTATCTATATGCTAAATTGGAGACTCTAGGTGCAACAGTGTTCGAATGGCAAGCGCATTTAGGAGGCGGAAGAAAAATAATAATAATAATAATAATAATAATAATAAAAAACAGAACGATTACTATAGGGTTTCGCACCCATGGTGTCGAAACCCTAATGAAAGCAATAGGAGAAAGCTGTAGGCATATGGGCCAGGGTACACATAGACAGGGATATGCTGTTGAGATGCTTAGGTCAAAGGTAGAGCTACTAGGTCAAAGGTCATTCGTTACCCACGAAGATAGTCCGGTTCAAAAAATAGTGCCTGTCTCTATGTTTGAATAGCAGCTGATCAGCACTCAGCTAGTGGCTTACAAAGATCGAGCATGGGTTGTAAGCTGATTTTAGAGCCAACATGAGATTCATTGCAAAATCAGATCAGTTTTTTCAGAATGTGAAGCAAGCGAGCTTTCATCTCATTGAGTTACGTACGAGGCCAGCCTATAGCTTATGAATGGGGAATATGCTCAGCCAGCATTAGTGCACAGGGGCTGCTAATGCCAATGCTGGGCAAGCCAATAGAGCTAGGGGTCTGATTTTTGGTACATGGGGAGACCTGTGGAAGCCAAGATTTTTGGCAAAAGTCACGTGACCAGGATGACCTTTGACCTCGATTTCACGAATATGCTTGTAAATCAGTAACCACAAGTGCTACTGCCTTGATATTTGGTTGGATGGAAGACAATATGGTACCACATCACCTCGCTCATTAATTATGCGCATATCTAATTCCGGGCTTGCCAATAGAGCTAGGGATCTGATTTTTGGTACACAGGGAGAAGTATAGGAGCAAAGTGTGTTGACAAAAGTCACATGACCAGGATGACCTTGACCTCAAAAACTTTGTTTGCCTCCTCATAGCAAAAATCAGACCTCTTGCTGTATCTGGTACTCCAGAATTGCATATGTGCATATTTAATAATGTGCTAAATGATGCCAAGGTCAAAGGTCAAGGGCATTCCCAAAATTTCGGTGTTCAATGTGGTCCCCCAAAAGGTCATCTTTCAAGACACACTTGCCTATTGGACCCTGGGATAGGCCAGAAAAAGCCTTTGCCATAGCTTAGCTGCACAGGTATAGGAGGTCAAAGGTCATAGAAAAATCAGAAAAATAATACTTTAAAAATCTTCTTCTCAAAATTGGCAAGACCTTTGACTTTGATATTTGGCATGAAGGAGCAAGGCTATAAGGTCTAAAAAGTGACTGGAGCAGAATTTTGATTTATCACTTTTTATGCAAATGAGCTCAATTTTAAAGTTTATTTTCAAAATGGCCGAAATGTCACGTGACCCATTGTTATGGTAATGAGATCAAAAAATTACTTGCGAGGTGTTTTATCTATATGCTAAATTTGGAGACTCTAGGTGCAACAGTGTTCGAATGGCAAGCGCATTTAGGAGGCGGAAGAAAAATATAATAATAATAATAATAATAATAATAATAATAAAAACAGAACGATTACTATAGGGTTTCGCACCCATGGTGTCGAACCCTAATGAAAGCAATAGGAGAAAGCTGTAGGCATATGGGCCAGGGTACACATAGACAGGGATATGCTGTTGAGATGCTTAGGTCAAAGGTAGAGCTACTAGGTCAAAGGTCATTCGTTACCCACGAAGATAGTCCGGTTCAAAAAATAGTGCCTGTCTCTATGCTTGAATAGCAGCTGATCAGCACTCAGCTAGTGGCTTACAAAGATCGAGCATGGGTTGTAAGCTGATTTTAGAGCCAACATGAGATTCATTGCAAAATCAGATCAGTTTTTTCAGAATGTGAAGCAAGCGAGCTTTCATCTCATTGAGTTACGTACGAGGCCAGCCTATAGCTTATGAATGGGGAATATGCTCAGCCAGCATTAGTGCACAGGGGCTGCTAATGCCAATGCTGGCAAGCCAATAGAGCTAGGGGTCTGATTTTTGGTACATGGGGAGACCTGTGAAGCCAAGATTTTTGGCAAAAAGTCACGTGACCAGGATGACCTTTGACCTCGATTTCACGAATATGCTTGTAAATCAGTAACCACAAGTGCTACTGCCTTGATATTTGGTTGGATGGAAGACAATATGGTACCACATCACCTCGCTCATTAATTATGCGCATATCTAATTCCGGGCTTGCCAATAGAGCTAGGGATCTGATTTTTGGTACACAGGGAGAAGTATAGGAGCAAATGTGTTGACAAAATGTCACATGACCAGGATGACCTTTGACCTCAAAAACTTTGTTTGCCTCCTCATAGCAAAAATCAGACCTCTTGCTGTATCTGGTACTCCAGAATTGCATATGTGCATATTTAATAATGTGCTAAATGATGCCAAGGTCAAAGGTCAAGGGGCATTCCCAAAATTTCGGTGTTCAATGTGGTCCCCCAAAAGGTCATCTTTCAAGACACACTTGCCTATTGGGACCCTGGGATAGGCCAGAAAAAGCCTTTGCCATAGCTTAGCTGCACAGGTATAGGAAGGTCAAAGGTCATAGAAAAATCAGAAAATAATACTTTAAAATCTTCTTCTCAAAATTGGCAAGACCTTTGACTTTGATATTTGGCATGAAGGAGCAAGGCTATAAGGTCTAAAAAGTGACTGGAGCAGAATTTTGATTTATCACTTTTATGCAAATGAGCTCAATTTTAAAGTTTATTTCAAAATGGCCGAAATGTCACGTGACCCATTGTTATGGTAATGAGATCAAAAAATTACTTGCGAGGTGTTTTATCTATATGCCAAATTTGGAGACTCTAGGTGCAACAGTGTTCGAATGGCAAGCGCATTTAGGAGGCGGAAGAAAAATAATAATAATAATAATAATAATAATAATAATAAAAAACAGAACGATTACTATAGGGTTTCGCACCCATGGTGTCGAAACCCTAATGAAAGCAATAGGAGAAAGCTGTAGGCATATGGGCCAGGGTACACATAGACAGGGATATGCTGTTGAGATGCTTAGGTTAAAGGTAGAGCTACTAGGTCAAAGGTCATTCGTTACCCACGAAGATAGTCCGGTTCAAAAATAGTGCCTGTCTCTATGTTTGAATAGCAGCTGATCAGCACTCAGCTAGTGGCTTACAAAGATCGAGCATGGGTTGTAAGCTGATTTTAGAGCCAACATGAGATTCATTGCAAAATCAGATCAGTTTTTTCAGAATGTGAAGCAAGCGAGCTTTCATCTCATTGAGTTACGTACGAGGCCAGCCTATAGCTTATGAATGGGGAATATGCTCAGCCAGCATTAGTGCACAGGGGCTGCTAATGCCAATGCTGGGCAAGCCAATAGAGCTAGGGTCTGATTTTTGGTACATGGGGAGACCTGTGGAAGCCAAGATTTTTGGCAAAAAGTCACGTGACCAGGATGACCTTTGACCTCGATTTCACGAATATGCTTGTAAATCAGTAACCACAAGTGCTACTGCCTTGATATTTGGTTGGATGGAAGACAATATGGTACCACATCACCTCGCTCATTAATTATGCGCATATCTAATTCCGGGCTTGCCAATAGAGCTAGGGATCTGATTTTTGGTACACAGGGAGAAGTATAGGAGCAAAGTGTTTGACAAAATGTCACATGACCAGGATGACCTTTGACCTCAAAAACTTTGTTTGCCTCCTCATAGCAAAAATCAGACCTCTTGCTGTATCTGGTACTCCAGAATTGCATATGTGCATATTTAATAATGTGCTAAATGATGCCAAGGTCAAAGGTCAAGGGGCATTCCCAAAATTTCGGTGTTCATGTGGTCCCCCAAAAGGTCATCTTTCAAGACACACTTGCCTATTGGGACCCTGGGATAGGCCAGAAAAAGCCTTTGCCATAGCTTAGCTGCACAGGTATAGGAAGGTCAAAGGTCATAGAAAAATCAGAAAATAATACTTTAAAATCTTCTTCTCAAAATTGGCAAGACCTTTGACTTTGATATTTGGCATGAAGGAGCAAGGCTATAAGGTCTAAAAAGTGACTGGAGCAGAATTTTGATTTATCACTTTTTATGCAAATGAGCTCAATTTTAAAGTTTATTTTCAAAATGGCCGAAATGTCACGTGACCCATTGTTATGGTAATGAGATCAAAAAATACTTGCGAGGTGTTTTATCTATATGCTAAATTTGGAGACTCTAGGTGCAACAGTGTTCGAATGGCAAGCGCATTTAGGAGGCGGAAGAAAAATAATAATAATAATAATAATAATAATAATAAAAAACAGAACGATTACTATAGGGTTTCGCACCCATGGTGTCGAAACCCTAATGAAAGCATAGGAGAAAGCTGTAGGCATATGGGCCAGGGTACACATAGACAGGGATATGCTGTTGAGATGCTTAGGTCAAAGGTAGAGCTACTAGGTCAAAGGTCATTCGTTACCCACGAAGATAGTCCGGTTCAAAAATAGTGCCTGTCTCTATGTTTGAATAGCAGCTGATCAGCACTCAGCTAGTGGCTTACAAAGATCGAGCATGGGTTGTAAGCTGATTTTAGAGCCAACATGAGATTCATTGCAAAATCAGATCAGTTTTTTCAGAATGTGAAGCAAGCGAGCTTTCATCTCATTGAGTTACGTACGAGGCCAGCCTATAGCTTATGAATGGGGAATATGCTCAGCCAGCATTAGTGCACAGGGGCTGCTAATGCCAATGCTGGGCAAGCCAATAGAGCTAGGGTCTGATTTTTGGTACATGGGGAGACCTGTGGAAGCCAAGATTTTTGGCAAAAAGTCACGTGACCAGGATGACCTTTGACCTCGATTTCACGAATATGCTTGTAAATCAGTAACCACAAGTGCTACTGCCTTGATATTTGGTTGGATGGAAGACAATATGGTACCACATCACCTCGCTCATTAATTATGCGCATATCTAATTCCGGGCTTGCCAATAGAGCTAGGGATCTGATTTTTGGTACACAGGGAGAAGTATAGGAGCAAAGTGTGTTGACAAAATGTCACATGACCAGGATGACCTTTGACCTCAAAACTTTGTTTGCCTCCTCATAGCAAAAATCAGACCTCTTGCTGTATCTGGTACTCCAGAATTGCATATGTGCATATTTAATAATGTGCTAAATGATGCCAAGGTCAAAGGTCAAGGGGCATTCCCAAAATTTCGGTGTTCAATGTGGTCCCCCAAAAGGTCATCTTTCAAGACACACTTGCCTATTGGGACCCTGGGATAGGCCAGAAAAAGCCTTTGCCATAGCTTAGCTGCACAGGTATAGGAAGGTCAAAGGTCATAGAAAAATCAGAAAAATAATACTTTAAAATCTTCTTCTCAAAATTGCAAGACCTTTGACTTTGATATTGGCATGAAGGAGCAAGGCTATAAGGTCTAAAAAGTGACTGGAGCAGAATTTTGATTTATCACTTTTTATGCAAATGAGCTCAATTTTAAAGTTTATTTTCAAAATGGCCGAAATGTCACGTGACCCATTGTTATGGTAATGAGATCAAAAATTACTTGCGAGGTGTTTTATCTATATGCTAAATTTGGAGACTCTAGGTGCAACAGTGTTCGAATGGCAAGCGCATTTAGGAGGCGGAAGAAAAATAATAATAATAATAATAATAATAATAATAAAAAACAGAACGATTACTATAGGGTTTCGCACCCATGGTGTCGAAACCCTAATGAAAGCAATAGGAGAAAGCTGTAGGCATATGGGCCAGGGTACACATAGACAGGGATTGCTGTTGAGATGCTTAGGTCAAAGGTAGAGCTACTAGGTCAAAGGTCATTCGTTACCCACGAAGATAGTCCGGTTCAAAAATAGTGCCTGTCTCTATGTTTGAATAGCAGCTGATCAGCACTCAGCTAGTGGCTTACAAAGATCGAGCATGGGTTGTAAGCTGATTTTAGAGCCAACATGAGATTCATTGCAAAATCAGATCAGTTTTTCCAGAATGTGAAGCAAGCGAGCTTTCATCTCATTGAGTTACGTACGAGGCCAGCCTATAGCTTATGAATGGGGAATATGCTCAGCCAGCATTAGTGCACAGGGGCTGCTAATGCCAATGCTGGCAAGCCAATAGAGCTAGGGGTCTGATTTTTGGTACATGGGAGACCTGTGGAAGCCAAGATTTTTGGCAAAAAGTCACGTGACCAGGATGACCTTTGACCTCGATTTCACGAATATGCTTGTAAATCAGTAACCACAAGTGCTACTGCCTTGATATTTGGTTGGATGGAAGACAATACGGTACCACATCTCCTCGCTCATTAATTATGCGCATATCTAATTCCGGGCTAGCCAATAGAGCTAGTTATCTGATTTTTGGTACACAGGGAGAAGTATAGGAGCAAAGTGTGTTGACAAAATGTCACGTGACCAGGATGACCTTTGACCTCAAAAACTTTGTTTGCCTCCTCATAGCAAAAATCAGACCTCTTGCTGTATCTGGTACTCCAGAATTGCATATGTGCATATTTAATAATGTGCTAAATGATGCCAAGGTCAAAGGTCAAGGGGCATTCCCAAAATTTCGGTGTTCAATGTGGTCCCCCAAAGGTCATCTTTCAAGACACACTTGCCTATTGGGACCCTGGGATAGGCCAGAAAAAGCCTTTGCCATAGCTTAGCTGCACAGGTATAGGAAGGTCAAAGGTCATAGAAAAATCAGAAAATAATACTTTAAAATCTTCTTCTCAAAATTGGCAAGACCTTTGACTTTGATATTTGGCATGAAGGAGCAATTCTATAAGGTCTAAAAAGTGACTTGAGCAGATTTTTGATTTATCACTTTTTATGCAAATGAGCTCAATTTTAAAGTTTATTTTCAAAATGGCCGAAATGTCACGTGACCCATTGTTATGGTAATGAGATCAAAAAATTACTTGCGAGGTGTTTTATCTATATGCTAAATTTGGAGACTCTAGGTGCAACAGTGTTCGAATGGCAAGCGCATTTAGGAGGCGGAAGAAAAATAATAATAATAATAATAATAATAATAATAAAAAACAGAACGATTACTATAGGGTTTCGCACCCATGGTGTCGAAACCCTAATAATAATAATAAAAAACAGAACGATTACTATAGGGTTTCGCACCCATGGTGTCGAAACCCTAAATATAGCTGCAAGCAGCGATGACCGGGTTTCGACGCAAATGGCAGCATAAGAGCAAAAGAAAAATTACATCTGCACCTTCCTAATGAATAATTGGCACATTTGCTAAAATGGTACTAAAAGTCATCCTTTCAACCTGGTAGTTTTGCATAAAACTTCTATCAAGTACTTATGCCAGTGTACCAAATATCAGACCTCTAGCTCTATTGGCTGGCTCAGATTAGGTATGCGCATAATTAATGAGGTACAGGATGTGATGTCATAAGGTCTCCCATCATACCAAATATGAAGCGTGTAGCATTTGTGGTTATTGAGTTATGGACATATAGTATATGAAGGTCAAAGGTCATCAAGGTCACATGACATTTTGTCAAAAAAATTGTAATGCTAAGATGTCCCAAATACCAAAAATCAGACCTCTAGCTCTTTTAGCTGGCTCAGAATTAGATATGCGCATAATTAATGAGGTACAGGATGTGGTGTATAAGGTGTCCCATCATACCATACATGAAGGGTGTAGCACCTGTGGTTACTGAATTATGGACATAAACGTATATTCAAGGTCAAAGGTCAACGAGGTCACGTGACATTTTGTCAAAAAAATTGTATTGCTTAGTTATCCCTATATACCAAAAATCAGACCTCTAGCTCCATTTGCTGGCTCAGAATTAGATATGCGCATAATTAATGAGGTCTGGTCACGTGACATATTTGCAATAGATTTCTATCCCATAGTAGTCCCTGTGTACCAAAATTCGGATCTCTAGCCCTATTGGTTAGCCTAGAATTAGATATGCGCATAATTAATGAGGTCTGGTCACGTGACATATTTGCAATAGATTTCTATCCCATAGTAGTCCCTGTGTACCAAAATTCGGATCTCTAGCCCTATTGGTTAGCCTAGAATTAGATATGCGCACAATTAATGAGGTCTGGTCACGTGACATATTTGCAATAGATTTCTATCCCATAGTAGTCCCTGTGTACCAAAATTCGGATCTCTAGCCCTATTGGTTAGCCTAGAATTAGATATGCGCATAATTAATGAGGTCTGGTCACATGACATATTTGCAATAGATTTCTATCCCATAGTAGTCCCTGTGTACCAAAATTCGGATCTCTAGCCCTATTGTTAGCCTAGAATTAGATATGCGCATAAATAATGAGGTCTGGTCACGTGACATATTTGCAATAGATTTCTATCCCATAGTAGTCCCTGTGTACCAAAATTCGGATCTCTAGCCCTATTGGTTAGCCTAGAATTAGATATGCGCATAATTAATGAGGTCAAGGTCACGTGACCTGACCCAAAATATTTCGATGAACATTAACAGCCAATGATCGTCTATGTCGAAAAAGAACCAGAATCCTAGCTCTATTGGCTAGCCTGTAATGGGCATTTCTAAATCTCTAGGGGAGGTCAAAGGTCACTGAAAAATATGAAAAATAATACTTTAAAAATCTTCTTCTCAAATCGGCAAGACCTGTGACCTTGATATTTGGCATGAAGGAGCCTAACCCTATGGTCTACAAAAATTTAGGACAGAATTTTGATTGGTTTATTTTTATGCAAATGAAGTCAATTCTAAAGTTTATTTTCAAAATGGCCGAAAGGTCACGTGACCTTTTGTTATGGTCATGTGACCAAAAAATTACTTTGCTGAGTTGTACCTATGTACCAAATATGAAGTCTCTAGGTGCAACGGTCTTCGCGTGGTAAACGCAGAAGTGCGGCGGAAGAAGAAGAATAATAATAATAATAATAATAATAATAATAAAAAACAGAACGATTACAAGAGTTTCGCACCCATGGTGTCGAAACCCTAATAATAATAATAATAAAAAACGGAACGATTACTAGAGGGTTTCGGACCCGTGGTCTCGAAACCCTAATAACATCTTTGACAAATGCCAGTTTGGATTATTATTACATCAAACAATTGTACAGCTGAAATACTTTCACTTTAAGAAGTACATATGTTTATCTATTTCCCAATTTCCCTGTACACTGGTGTAAAGCAGTTGAATCTGTCTTATTGAAAATACTAGAGATGACTATTGTCTGGTGATGAAAGGGTTAAACAAAAGTTTGTTTTGCTGTTGCCATGTAAAAACATAAAGTAGGGAGGCCAACTGAAATTTTGAAATGTTCAATCTGCATTTTAATTAATGTAGTTTTTTAGATTTCAATGAGAGAAGCTAAACATTTTTTTAATTTTCGAAATTGGATGAACGGTTACAATTTTATAGCTTTTTAAAACATTCACTTTTACTCTTTCTGTAGAAAGACAATACATATAATAACAATGGGAACAATGGGACAAAAATGAAGGAGTTTTAGCTGAAATTTACAGTAAATTTGCTGTAACTTTGTTAATAAAACATCTTTTTGTACCAAATTTGGCATGGAGATAGATTTCAATGGCACACACAAATGTATCCTAAAATTACGCGATTACGATGGTGGCCATATTGGATTTATCCATGGCAACGGATGAACGACTCTTAACGAGAAATGACAAAATGAAAATATTAAGCTCAAATGGCATGTGATATATCAAATTGAAGGTCTTTTTGAGCTGATGACACTTTTGAATAGCTCTACTGCATTAAAACTACCTACAAAAAGTATTTTATCCAAATAAAGGCTTTCAAAACATCACCACTGGGGCCATGTGGATTTTGACATTATTTGGTAAAGGCTTCTTCAATTTTATCAGTTTCTGAACAATTTGAAACTTAGAATTTAATTTAAGGATTATTGGTTAAAACTATGTTCCAAAATTATTGATCATCTTTAAAATTCAGGAGTAAATTGAATGAGAAGTCGATGTTTGGAGGTGCTAAAAATTGCATACTTGTCATGGTAAAGTTATCAGCAACTAAGATGGTCTCATCATACCACCTGTCAGACATGCAAATTTCCTTTGTTACAAACATTTAAAAAAATCAATACCCTTTCTTTTGCCAACACAGATGCAACTTATTCCTTTAGTTTCCTTGAAAATATTGTGTATGGCTGTCAAAAATCTATGTGGACAAAATCACAAAATTGCTATCTCCTCTGCGCAAAAGGGATTGATCTTCTCATTATTCACCGTGAGAAATTAGAGAATTATGATTATCAAAACTATGGTCCCAGAATTTTGATATATGGACCGAGCTGTTCTGTGTACAGAAGAAATTTGCTCCAGTTAATGAGTGATCTCCGAGTGTACGGATCATGGAGAATTGTAGGTAGCCTCACTTACTGTGAAGCGTGGTCAATATCTCCGTCAATAAATACGTGAGCTGTTCAAAATTTCTCATTTTTCTAGCAAAAATTCAAAAGAAATAATGATAAACTGCGTCCTAGAGGACGTTTTACTGAGAGTTGGTCGGGTTAGGTCTCGGAAAAATCGCTCTCAATTTTTTGTCTCGGATTTGGTCATATACACTGCCCTATGTTGGTGAAGAACCTTATATCGCGAGAAAGAGCGAGATCTGGGCTTTCAAATGAGTATTCGATGTAAGGGATGTTTTGATTGGCTCACCTTCAAAAATGCGTTTCAAAATCGGCGATGTAAATATTAGGTGCTGCCATGTTTCAGATCGCCGTTCCCGGTACCATTTCTAGCTCAATTTTGCAGTTTATTCAAAAAGTAAGTAGTTCATATAAAGAAATAAAAAACATATGAGAGAATAGCTGCATTTTTAATTTTTAGCCTCATGTATTTTTTTCCACAATTTTCTTTCCCGTTATCGATGTTTTTCAATTTTGAACATGACTAAGTCACTGGTGATTGAGTGTCAATTCAGCACGTCCTGGGCGACCTTCTGGTTTTATTTTCACATAAGCTACAAAGAGTATCAGAATATGTGTATAATATCAGAATAAGACAGGGTTTTACATCACTTTTAACTTTTGAGAGTCCCTGGGACTCCTGGTGTTAGAAAATGGGAGTCCTACATCAAAATATGGGGGTCCCAATTTATTTCACAAAAATGTTTTATAGTTTATCAATGCCATGGTCTTCACTGTGTTCAATTAGTATTAATTTGCATACACAGAGACAACAAGGTTCCATATTGTACATGGAGGGGTAACTATTGTGCAACACATGCACACAACTATAGGGCATATTCAACTGACTCTGTATATTTGAACCGCCTGTATAACTATAATGAAGAGTTGAAGACAAAAACACATTTCACTAACCTTTTTATCGATTAATTTTGGTGTTTGACCCAACTTACATTAGTTTAATTCACGTACGCGTGTGTAACTATCTGTGGCTTATCGAGTCACGGACTCGTACTACCATACATACTAGTCAATCCGTTCGCCAAGTTTGATCACATTTTTTGACAAGCACGCCACAAAATCCGCCACAAAATGGAAAGAAACCACTAAGTATCGAGAAAAAAGTTTCATGTCCGGTTTATTTCAGTTAAAAAAATGCGTAACACGTAGGAAATGTCTCGCAATGTCAACAGTTCAGAACAACTACATTTCGAAACACCTGACATCACTTCTTGGTCTTTTGGCCAGAGGTCCATATATCTTTCTTTCATGAATTTGACTTTGTTTGTACCGTCTATTTACCAGGGTTCTCAAAAATTTTTGAAGTAGCCGGAAAATTTAGAAAAGTAGCGGTTAGCTTCTGTATGCAACCAAATTCCCTGGGCGGGCGGGGGGGGGGGTATTAAGTATTTTTTTTTTAATTTGAAGACATTTCTGGGCAATTTTAGGCATTCTTAAACAGTGTGTGAGAAGCTTTTCCTACACACACAGGGGAGGGTTTCAGGGAGGGGGTCCCCCTCCCTGTGTGCAAGGAATTTTTAAAATTTGAAGACATCTTAGATTAATTGCATGCATTGTTGTACTGTATGAAAGAATCATCAGCATAAGAGTGTTAAGGGTAAAGATTTTTTTTTAATTTGAAGACATTCCTGAGTAATTTATGTATTCTTATGCAGTGTATAAAAGGCTATTTCAACATACACAAATGTGAAGGCTTTCAGGAGGGGGTGTGCAAGAAATTTTTAAATTTTAAGACATTTTGGAGTAATTTCATGCATTCTTGTACAGTATGAAAAACCATTTCAGCATACAGAATAATTATTATCTCAATCAATTTACAAACTGTTTTCGTGGGATAGTTCAGTTCAGAAAAATTAATTTGATATCACTCAGGCCTGTCAATGGGATAACTGCAGTTGGCAAGGATACTAGCAAAATTTCACCAGATTGCTGTGTAGAATTATATTTAGCTCATGACTTGAACAAACATTTTGAAATACATCTTAGATAGGGGTTTTCACAACCCAGAAAACTATCCGCTAGAATCCTGACCAGTCTGGCTGTACAAAGTTTTTTACTGATTTAAATAAACTTGACTGAAGATACAGTAAAATAAAACAGTTTATTCATGCAATTCAATGAATTATAGGAACACAATTTCAGTGATTTCAATTCACTGTACTATTAAATTTCACAATAAAACGAATCAGCGAGCTGATTATTGATTTTTTGGTGATGTTGATATAATTAAAAGAAAGAGAGCTAAATTTCAGTGTTCATGTTTGATAAAATCCGAAACTATACGAACATCAACCTGTACTACACCCACCGTCCGGAGGGACGGTGCTACACCGTATGTGTGCAAAGCACCGGCAGTCGATTGTAATACAGTACACACAACGCGATATCGGTCGACCTGAAATTTGACACTGTGATAGACGTAGCGTTTCAAAGGTACGGAAAGGGAGACCAAGTAATTTTTTGTTTATTTAGATTTGATCTAAAACCTCGCAAAACCTACTCTTACACAGAAATCAAAGTTTTCAAGCGTCGACTTTCTCTTCCGCGAAGCACACAACCACGGCCCCTCAACAAAACGCGATGTCGATCGACTTGAGTTGAATATTGACATTGTGATCGACCATGGATGGATTGACATGGCGATTCAAAAGTATGAAAAATGGACTCAGTAACTTTTGGTCGCTTTAGATTTGATCAAAACCTACCAAAACCCATCAGACAATACCCTACTCTTACGCAGAAAACCAAAGCTCTCAAGCGTCGACTTTCTCTTCCGCGTTTGAGCGAAACAACATCGGCTTCATTCGGAAATGGTCGGCTATTCGCGGGCATTACGTACTTGTATGTTTGTCCAATGTTCGGCTATACCCGATGTGAATGTCGGAATAATTCGGGCTGTGATCGGGAAAGCAGGGTTGACCTCGAGAGCGATTCCCAGTATAGTACAACACGTTCGCTGATCGCGGTACTACAGTGATAGCAACAAGTTCACCGCGTATATAGCCACATCGGCTCTTCTGAAATATTATTTCCGGCTTGCAAGACCACCAAAAAATCAAAATATTGTTATCAAACCAAGAATTTTGGGGCTAGAGCGAAACAGTGCTGAAAAGTAGCCGGCCAAAATACGAAAGTAGCCGGTCAATTTGGCCGGCATCCGGCTAAAAATGAACACGCTGATTTACTGTCTGTTCTGTGCTGTTTTGTGTCTATGTTTACAACTATTGTCTTACAAATTTTGACCTAGTGTTATTGGATTATGGATTGGTATGATTGCGATTATTTTTCATTTACAAACCGGGTCGACTGTTATGGCCGTCTCGCTTCAGGACGGCCCGAGGTCAAATATCAACAGTTTAAAGGGGCTTTTTGGCAGTCAAACGCTGAAATTCACAAATACACTTCAATTTAACCGAATCCTTACAAATTTCTCAATCTTGCATGTTTTGGACTTCGAAAACCTTAACCTCGGGTTCCATGTCGAGAGTTAGGCATCACACAGTGCCGCCATCTTGGCCGCCGATACGTTCGAAGTTCACTATCGCGATCGATTTGGTCACCAAATCGCGTCATTTTTCCACAAAATATTCTCAAAAAAACTGTAAATCTATCATTTCTATCACCCAGAGGGCAGTAGCTTGGCATAATATAGTTGTCTTCCGTGTCTACGGCATGGTAAAGCTTTCAAAACGTACGTACGTGTTTCGTTCAATGCACTTAGTAGAGAGGTTAGTTACACGTAATTACGTTCGATCAGTACGCGTAGCGTCTTTGTCACGTGATAACCAGACGTCGCATACGTGTAGCATAGACGTTCCGAACGTCAAACAACACTTCTACACGTAGTCATAATTACGTGTAGTATTTTGAGATTTTCTCAATGATTTCCACGAATTTAGACAAGCAAACTGAAAAGGTATCATTGTAAATTAGCAAACATCTTGATATCAGAATATTTCGTAGAGTTTGCAACTGTACAAGCAGTGTTGAATCTAGGATCTTAGGATTGGGGGACATTTGGGCCCACTGCCTTAAATTTTGGGGGACATTTTCAAAATTTGGGGGACAATTTTTGGCAGCAAATTTGCATATTAATCTGCATATTAAATTAGCATTTATTTAAAATAAGTCTATGAAGTCTTTGTACATCTATTCAAGAATATAACTGTTTTGAATAAAGTATCACAAATTCACTCACATTCATAGAAAAGATGCAGCACATTCTGTTAGTCTCAAGAGATAATTCTTTCAGTATTATGCAAAAATACAATTGACAATTTCCCCACAGTGAGAAAAGATAGTTCATTTGTCATTTCACAGCTCTCATTGATAGAGCAGGACTTTTTTAATGACTAAGTAGTCTCGATCTCTGCAGCAGTAAGTTCCCATAGACATAAAAGGGTAACCTAGGGAGTCTAGAGTGATGACGCTTTGTCCTAAGCAAGTTTGGAAAATGGCCGACACCATGTGCTGCATCGAGGCAAAACAAACACAGCACAACGTCCCGACTCTGACAATGCAGCCGTGCAAGTATTATTAAATGCATTCTTACTGAAGAACATGACATATGACCCGTCTGGTATAAGATCTGAATAGATATTCACTGTTGTTCTCGCTAGATCGAATTTCTTGGCAAGCCATGCGTGACCGTGGCATAACGACTTTGACAAACAACATGCACCATCAAGCTACGTCTAGTATCTCGATCCATGTGGACACATGAAATGTTTCAGAAAATTTTGGAATTTGGTTTGATTTCCGCTTGATCAAGAACATGTTTTTTCTTTTTGAATGGAATAGGTGTGTTGGCTACATTTTTCAAAAACCTTTCTGTGTGAGAGTTAGTTTGAAATTACTCCCGTACGTGAATTTTTTTTCTCGTCACGGCTGTCAGTCAGTACATTCACAAACAAGTTTTATTGACAATGTAACAAACGCGAATGTCATTTCAAACGGACGTGTGCTGCTAAAGTATTTATAAATGAAATCATGGTAACATTCTAGCAAAATATAGCAAATCATCACGCAAAGTGGTTACGTTTAACAATGAAAGCAAACACACGTTGACCTATTTACAGACCCCCCGCTTTGTGAGTGCGCCCAAAGTGACGCACTGGGTAGATTTCAGAGCGGGATTTTTTGCTGAAACGCGTCAATCCCGCGATGGCGCGCTCTAGATTCAACACTGTACAAGGAGTACTTGCCATAATTTCCTTACAAGTTACATGAACGAAATGTAGTCGCATTCCACTTTTTGTATGACGCCTTCTAAAAGAATTCTCTAAACCACATAAATAACTGTATCAAAGAAAATCGGCCGATTTAAGGTAGTTCGAGGGTACAACGAGCTACTATAAGAGTGGTCCTCACTTATCGAAATTCATGTTTCTTAAAAATTACACGAATTTCGCATGTTTCTGAGAAAAATATGCAGCAAAATAATCGGGAACGCACAACTAAACCTCTCTATTCACACGTGAGCACGGATACGCGTACGCCACTGCGCGCCGTCAGACGTACAGGTAATTACGTGTAACTAAACCTCTCTCATGTGGCCGTATCCGCGTACGGGTGAAACTGCAGACCTGATTAAATATTCATGAAAACCGCTGACCTCTTTTGAAGAAAGTTCGCATAAATTACTGGAATTTTCGATTGTTAGGCTGCATGATGTCATTATTTTAGTCCTTATATGGTACTAAACTGGGTTCAAAGGGTCAGGAATACCCTCCTTCTGGCTGAGTTCGGCAATGCATAGCTAAGTTAGGCATAAGCATAGAACGCAATCACTGTCGGTTTATATACCGACGTGGCGCTGAGAGCGAGAATGCCGTGTCTGTTTATAAACCGACGCCGCACTTTAAGGGTTAAAGTACGGGGTCGGTAAGGTTTACTGGGATGTGTTTTACGTGTTCAGCAGCTTCGCAAGGTGTACACCAGCAACAGATATTGCTGCGTCCCAAGGGACGCGTGGTTTAGTTTTTGAGGGGTCCTGCGTCCGTTTTTATGCGTAAAGGACGCAGAAATGCGCGTCATGTAAAACCCTGATAATATGACGTAACTCTTTGGGCAACTTGAACAACGTACATGGCTTGCGACTGGAGTTGCCTGCTGTGTCACTTGTTGAGTTGCACAAGGGTGACAACAAACTGCCTTCAGTAACTCAGCCTTTATATTTGTGTTTGGTTAAGAGGCAAAAAAGAAATATTCACAAATGACACCACACAGAGCATGCTGGTAGAATATTTGAAGGATTGCAAATTAGGTAAAATCATTGGCACAGAGAGACAGTAAAGAACTTTTCCCTAGTAATGAATGTGATACAGAACAAAACCAGATTCATCAATCACAAAGGTGATCAGAATACAACAAAGTACATTCTCGTTTCACATCCTCAGCATTCAGTAAGAACAAATAAATTCATAAGTGGTGGTTATAAATTATGTAGACATACCCTGAAAATGCATGTTAAACAGAGAAATTTTGAGATGGCCAAATTACCAACATCTTAATCACTGTAACTCGTGTATTGAAAATTAAGTACATCATAAATATTAATAGATAGATTCATGTTCTGGGAAACTTGGAAAAATTAAGAATAAAACACGGGAAATAACCAAAATAATAATTTGGCATGGCTAGAGAACAATTAATCTGACAAATACTGTGGCAGCCCTGGAGGAGTAGAAACTAGTTAACAATCAATCATTTTAACATGGCCAGCACAACAACAAACGTCCCTTTAGCATCAAAATATTGACATCATAAAAGGAAACCACAGATCAAAAGTCTGCCATTATTTGGATGGAGAAGGAGAAACTAGTAAACAAAAAATTATTTTAACATGGCCAGCACAACAAAAAACTAAAACATCCCTTTAACATCAAAATATTGACATCATAAAAGGAAATCACAGATCTACAGTCTGACATTATTTGGATGGAGAAGGAGAAACTAGTAAACAAAAATTATTTTAACATGGCCAACACAACAAAAAACTAAAACATCCCTTTAACATCAAAATATTTACATCATAAAAGGAAACCACAGATCTACAGTCTGACATTATTTGGATGGAAAAGGAAAAACTAGTTAACAATTAATCATTTTAACATGGCCAGCACAACCAACAAACGTCCCTTTAGCATCAAAATATTGACATCATAAAAGGAAACCACAGATCTACAGTCAGACATTATTTGGATGGCGAAGGAGAAAATAGTAAACAAAAAATTATTTTAACATGGCCAGCACAACAAAAAACTAAACATCCCTTTAACATCAAAATATTGACATCATAAAAGGAAATTACAGATCTACAGTCAGACATTATTTGAATGGAAAAGGAGAAACTAGTAAACAAAAAATCATTTTAACATGGCCAGCACAACAAACAAATAAACATCCCTTCAGCATCAAAATATTGACATCATAAAAGGAAACCACAGATCTACAGTCTGACATTATTTGGATGGAAAAGGAGAAACTAGTAAACAAAAATCATTTTAACATGGCCAGTACAACAAACAAATAAACATCCTTTCAGCATCAAAATATTGACATCATAAAAGGAAACCACAGATCTACAGTCTGACATTATTTGGATGGAGGAGTAGAAACTAGTAAACAAAAAATAATTTTAACATGGCCAACACAACAAACAAATAAACATCCCTTTAGCATCAAAATATTGACATCATAAAAGGAAACCACAGATCTACAGTCTGACATTATTTGGATGGAGGAGTAGAAACTAGGAAACAAAAAATCATTTTAACATGGCCAACACAACAAACAAATAAACATCCCTTTAGCATCAAAATATTGACATCATAAAAAGGAAACCACAGATCTACAGTCTGACATTATTTGGATGGAGGAATAGCAACTAGGAAACAAAAAATCATTTTGACATTGCCAACATCACAAATGAAACAAAAAAATCATTTCGGTAAATGAAATTTTGGTGAAAATAACTGGTTTAATTACAAAAAACCCAAAACATACACAGTAATAAACTATGAAAGTGTTGATGAAATCAAATCATGATAAGATTATTTGCAAGCTGACTGCTCCACCAGTAACACATCAACAAAACAATACAATGACTTACCTTATGGACTGAAAATCACATTTCCATCAATAAAATACAATTGCATTGCCATGGAAACATGTCAGTTACATAACAATGTAAGGAAGTTGTTCCTTTAAATGTCCCATGTGTTTGTGTAAACAAAAGAAGTTTGCATTCAGTCAAAATTTGTGAGATCAGAAAATGTTTGACTTCATAGAAATTGTAGTTTGCAAATTGACCTTTGACCTTTGTTTACGTTTTCGTTTTCCTACTAGGCTATCCGGTCAAGGAAAGTGTCCTGGAAGTGTTTGGGAAAGGATCAATGCCGGGACAATTTGATGAGGCCGAGGGAATATACATCAAGAACAACGGTCAATGGGTTATATGTGATGAAGGGAATCATAGAGTTCAGGTTATTGATCCAATCAAACTCTGCTGTGATCTCATCTTACAATTCCATGCATTCCCAAAGCCATTTTATCCGGCGGATGTCACAGTGGATGAAGACAATGACCAATACTTTATGAGTGATAACGGGAATGGTCAAGTTGTGGTGAGTTCTGGACAAAGCAAGATTTTAAACTGTTTTGGACGCAAAGAAGGAATTGATCCAACCGGTATCTGCTTGAGTCCTGATGGTTTTATATTCATTGGTGACATGAATGGATATGTGAGAAAATATAATAAATCTGGTGAACACATTGCAAGAACTGAAAAAGGACAAGTCAGTGGTCCCTGGGATCTGATTGTGAATAAGAAATGGATTTTTGTATCAGATCTTGGCATTGGCAGGAATTGTGTTCATGTTTTGAATCACCAGATGCAAAGTATAAGAGACATTGGCAAGGGACACTTAGAGTGGCCAGTGGGTTTGTGTTTTGATCACCAACAAGATGGCATATATGTTTGTGATTTCGATGGGAATAGAGTGGTTCACTTCAATTGTGATGGTGAATTTCTCAGCTATAAAGGTCAAGGTCAGTTAGAGTATCCCCGTTACATTGCACTGTGTAAGGATAATCCATACAGATTAGTTGTAACACAGTATAGCTGTATTAAACTACTGTACATATAAGCAGACATGACACCACATCATGTCAACTCTGCAGGGATATCTCTAGTGAAAATCTACAAATTTTCTGACAAATTTTACATAACTCATTGCAACTGCCAGGCTGTAAATGTGTGTTTTTTGTTGTCATGGCAATAATTTTTCATATTCACCAGTGTTACTTTGGATCAAACATGTTCTCACTTCGAAGGACTGTTTTATCAAACATTTTTAAATAAACACTGATTCTGATTTATCATTTTTGTTCATTTTCCGACAGCAACCTGTTGCAATTTTTTGTGAATATTTGTCAGAATAATTTTTGACTTTCACAGATGTGTGCATGAGTGTACAGAAACATACATAGAAGCAGACATGACAATATAACATGTCAAGTCTGCAGGTATATTTCTGGTGAAAATCTACAACTTTCCAGACTAATTTTACACAACACAATGCAACCGACAGACTATAGATGTTGAATTTTAGTTGTAATTTTGCCAAGAGAGTGTATTTTCTCATAATTTTGGAAAAAATAATTATTTTGTATACTTATGACACAAAATAATCACATTTTGAGTAAGATTTCCATCGTACCTGCAATTTTTTAGCTTTAGACAAAATTGCTGATCCATTGATTTCAAACTGTCGGCTACGTTACTCGCTTTTGCAATTGTGTTGATAAAACTTGTCATAAAAATTGACTATTTTCACAGATATGTGTGTGCGGAAACGTACCTGCGTATTCCCATGTCTTTTTTGTATCCTAAGGTGCACTGATTTGTCAACATCGGTAATGATTTCCGCAGTTTTCGGGAATTTTATACGGAGGCGGCAAATTGTCCTGCTGTAGACAAGCTGCCATGTTTCAACTGAGTGTCTGTGTCAGAGGGAGTTGTTGGTCGCAAGGGGGCGCTATGACCAATATCGCTATCAGAACGGTACGACGGCTGCAGACTTTGGTCTGCACTGCAATTTTATTTTACAGCTTGTTTATCTAAACAACAACAAGACAAAGAACGTGATAAATAAGTAAAGACTTTCTGAATATTTCAAGTTGTAACGAATAATACACCATTGTAAACTTGACCGAAAAATATCGGTATCGCGGAAAGAGTATGCTTTATTCGAAGTATGTTGACAGAATAAACTTTTTTGAAAGCAAACTAAAGTGTTTTTAGTATTTACTTTAACTTCAAAAGTTTCATTTAGACAGAAATAGACCAGAAATAGACCAGTATTACTGAAATCATCAATTTTTCAGTTAAACGGTCAGGTGATGTGGTAAATTCATTGGCAAATTATGGTAAAATTTTGCCCATCTACCGTTTGCTATGCCCTTCATAAATTCCAGAATTAAAAGTGCCCATAACTGTAGCCCAGCATGGCAGGGCATGGAGGGTAAGTTTAATCCTATCAAGAGTATCTGAATTTCTAATATTCCAAACAGTCTATTTTACAAAGGAAGTGAAATACAGTATATAATGTCAGATGTTGCATTATTAGCATTTTCAATTCCTGCAATTGCTAATCTTTCGAGATTGGTATTGTTATGAAAGTTGTGTTTTCTCACAAAGAAAGACATTGCTGCCAGATTTCTTTTACATATTTACACTCAAATTAGATGTGTGTTCCAGTGTTTCTTCTTGGCCACAAATATGGCATTTCCAATCACAATGTTTTGGCCATTTCCTGTGACTAGACCTTCCAATTTAAATCACTTGCTGAATTGTAAGCTAAAAAATCAAACGATATAGAAAGATAGTCTATAAAAACGCATTCCGTTGATTATTTTTCAAATCATGTTATTGCATATCGAATTTTTCAATTTCAAGCATTAGGTAATAATAGAAAATAATCGTCCATTTTTCAAACCAGGAAAACATATCAAAGATGTGTTCTGCTTATTTTTCAGAGTACCACGAGACATATTGAAATGACCGGGACGGCGGCGCAGTAGGCCGATATAGATCGTGTATGGCAATAAAGTGCATGTTGAGTAACCAATGCAAACTTTTCATAGAACAGATGTTATTAATTATTGTTATGATGTGCACGTGATTTTCTTTCCCCACAAGTTGTGGATATTACCAATAAAAATATGGTTATGGTTTGAAATACGCAAACTGCTCGAACCGCTTTGTATAAATTTACAATGCGTGTGTGCATACATACATACATACAGACATACATACATACATACATACATACATACATACATACATACATACATACATACATACATACATACATACATACATACATACATACATACATACATACATACATACATACATACATACATACATACATACATACATACATACATACACACACACACACACACACACACACATACACACACACACACACACACATGACCGAGGCTATTGATTGGCACGTGCGTGTTAATAGTCAGGTTGACTATTGCCACGCGATGGCAATAGACGACCTGGCTATAGACACGCCCGTGGCAACCTGGCTATTGCGACGCCATGGTTGAACGATAATTCTGAGATGTTATTCTGACCTGTAATTGACTATCTCGATGGTTCACGTCTGAGGCCATACTGTTTTTGCCGATAATTCGGTCAATGTTCTGAATCAAACGTAATCTGTTGCTCGACAGCAGAAGTAAAACACGTTTATTACGAAAACACGCAACGGACAATATCCATTGATCTCCGAGTCATTGTTTTGCAATTTGTAGGGGAGGAGCAATTACGAAGTTGCCAGGTCGTCTCTCAAATTACTGTTCGTTCAAAATACCCCACAATGATGCATTCAGATGTGTTGAATTGCACACAGTATTTTTTACCTGACATTCAGAATTCGACCATTTTGTAACTGATAAGGTCAGGGTCAAGTTTCTGATATGCCAGCGGTTCTTTTAGAATTTCAATGAAGGCCATCGAATTATCATTTATTGGCCATCTGCTCATTGTGATCTCAAATATAAATTAAACAACCAGTACTTGTTCATTTAACTTTAAATTTAACAGTAAGCAGTGTCACCATTGGTGAGAAATTCTTATTTTTGTTCTACATAATGGGCGCGTCCCCGTCACCTTAATGGAAGCGATTGGAGAGCTATGTAGGCTAATACTTTTTCAATACAAAAAACTATATCTATGCATTTATAGATATTTGATAATTGACATAAATGTACTTAATTGGAATAGGGTTGTTACAACTGGTATGTGGAAAAAATTTGCCTTTAGAATTTCACCAAAATGTCCATCCACTATACATGGGAGTCTAAGATAAAATTGTGAATAATTTTCTTTCAAATGAAAAACTTGCTATACTTGTGCATACAGTTGAAAAATACGTTGAAAAATTAGCATAATTGTACTTGATTAGAATATGATGGTTAAAGATGCATATTATGTGTAAAAAAAATCTGATTTTGGAATTTCACTGAAAGTGTTCGTCCACTATACATGGGAGTCTATGAGGAAATTATGAACAAGTTTTTCCAATACAAAAATAGATAAATCTGTGTATTTATGTACTCTCGATTATTAATATTAGTGTACTTGATTAGACTAGGGTGGTAATAGACATCAAATCAGGTCCAATAATCGTTATCATTCAAGGTAACTAAGAAAGTTACCAGGTCCAAGGAACATATTGAAAATGACAAAGGCAATGGGGTCATCTTGAACCACAAAATAGTGGTGGTCCCAGGTGTCCGGAATGGGTAAGCGTACCCTGCCAGCTAGCCGCACCCGTCAAGATTGACCCAAAGCGACAAATCCATTGTTATTTGGTGAATTCACCAAATTACTTTTGTGAGTCAAAATTTGGTATGCTGTCACTCATCATTTGAGTAACAGACAGGTCATATTTTGATACAACATCTCCGTATCTACCGTAGAACTTCTTAAATGATTTCACTAATCTACTTTCTGAGAATCCTTGCCTCACTAACTTTTGAGCTAGTAGGCTGTGTCTATTTCGAAAGTCTTTCTATGAATTGCATGCTCTACTGTATCTAAGGAGTTGTGAAATATACACACCATAAGCTGGAGATGATGGTATATTGCTCGACAAAAAGGGAAAGTTTATGATTTCAAAATTGAAATCGTCTCTTTTGTCATACAGCTTAGTATATAGTGTATTTTGTCTAATTTCAAACAATACGTCTAGGTATGAAGCCGAGTCCACACTTTCAGTTGTTTCTTTTATTTCTAAATCATCTGGGTAGATGTGGTGTAGATAATTGGATATACCAGGATTGTTTAAACTGATGAGATCATCGATATATCTGTGGGTGTTGTTTAATCGCTTAAGCTTGGCAATCCTTTTACACCTAGACAAATGGAAATGGAATTGTTCGACAGAAATTAGATTTTGGAATTTCACCGAAATGTTGATTCACTATACATTGGAGTCTATGAGAATTTTTTTTGCAATGTTTAATTTGTGCTTATATAGGTGTTTGACAATTGATATGTACTTGATTCAAATAGGGTATTTGAAAGTTGATCAGATAATGACAACAAAATTGAGATTGGAATTTCACCTAAAAGTATAATTTCACTTTTCATTGTACTGGTAGTCTACAGGTAACTCTTAAATACTTTCCCTCACAAAACTTGCTCTATCTCTACAAGTAAGTAATAGGAATTGTTCATTGCCCTTAGTGAGCGCAATTTACAGTAAGGCAAGCCTCATAATTGCCAAGGCAAGATGTTCATGTGACAGATAATTATACCTTTGTTCACATTTACAGTTCAATGACCCCCTTTGCAGTTTTCAAATTTAAGGTGACCCCCTTGATTTTGCCGGCCCACCCTCCGGCCATAAAACTGAACGCTCCCTTACTATTAGCTGCATAAAGTATGCAGCTTTGCCGACAATCTCTCTGTCCCTCAACGACAGAAAACAACAAACATTTCCTCTTATTTGCACGTATACTTTACCAAAAAATGCACATATGCAGTGCAGCCGATGAATTAAATCCCCCAAAAATGATCATGGGGGCCAAGTGTACACAAGATTTTTAACGCCAGGAACTCACATCTTCGTATGCAGGGCTACTCCGTGCAAAACCGTGGTCGCGGACGTCACAGTTTACTTTTTTGGCACTCTGCTTCTGTAGGCAGACATAGACATGGTATGGGTAGTCTGCTAAGATCGATTTTCGGCTCGATCTATTGATCCGGTGGTCGATATGCCCACCACTACAACCTAAAGTATTTAGGTTGCAGTGGCGGGCATATCGCCCACGGGTTGATCATGATCATGACCATGGCATAAAGTGAACTTTATTGTAGGTATTATGTTTTTGAAAATGTGGTGATCCCCCCCTTTCCTACCAGTGAAAAAGCGATGACCCCCCCTCCTCGCGGATTCCAAAATTACGATGACACCCCCCCCCCCCGGATTTTGCCGCCCGCCCCCCCCCCCCGCCGTAAAAACTGAACGGTCCCTAAAAAGTGACATTTTTCCGTGCACATCACATAAAGAGTGACTGTGGTTTAACCACAGATAGTCATGTTAGTAGTGGAGCAGTGTGGTAAAGCCCCACCTTGTATTGACTGACTTCGTCGTCTCATGTTTGAGGACACCAGACACACCTGCTGAGGACAAAGTTCGTTGACAATAAAAAACCAACAAGATATTTGCAAAAGAGGGTTTCGTTGATTGTGCCGCTTTAAAAACTACTACAAACAGAGGAAAAACAGACTTTTCGCAAGCCGGTGTAAAGGTTACAAAATTATGACAATTTTCGTAATTGAAGACATTCCGTACCATATTTTCGATACACAAACGAATAAAATTTATTTCGAATCTGTGGTCTAAAAATAAATAGTAGTCTCAACGCGTTCTGCACAACATAGCACGACTGAAACTGTATGTCCGAGGTTCATATTTTTTCATATTTGCATACAGGCTCATCGTTTCCGACCGCAAGATTTCGTCTCACAGTTAGTTCTCGGTCGGCATAAGGTCATTTTCTTCAAGCTCACCTCATTGCATGATAAAATATTTGATCTGCTGTGCGACGTAGCACACAACTTGTAGTGTACGCGGATATGGGTGTGCAGTAAAATGGCGCTCGAAATCACTGAGATCTGAACAGGAAATATAGGGTAAGTTGATACTTTTATTTTGTGTGCACTCACATGAATAAATGTTTGTGCTTTCATTAATTCATTTGAATTCTTCATCAAAGTGCAAACGCCACGCCCGCCGCCATGAACCAAAGTTGACGTGACAGTGACTTCGCTAAGTCCAACCTCTCCACCACGGGTGCCGCTCCGGCCCCAGCTGGCTGCAAGTCGCTCAGAGCGTGGAGGTGGAAAGCAAGACGACCTCCATGCTCAGAGCTACGTGTAAAAGTTTAGGCGCAGCTCAGGCCGCCTATTGATGATTGCGTATCTCGAAAACTTGGTCGGCTTAAACTCATTGCTGATGTGGATCATTTCTAAACAACCAGAGAAAAAGGGGTATGCATAGGGGTGGGGGATCGGTAGCGCAGGGCTCGAAATTAACTTTTTTTCCTGGTAGTCCACTTGGGCTACCACTTTCTGAAGTTGGTAGCCAGTGACAATGGTTGGTAGCCCATACATTTAGTGAAGGGATATCCTTTTCGTTAAGCAGACAAAAAAAAGCTGTTTTTCAAGATTCTAACCATGCAGTGAATTTCCTAGTCATTTGATGTGAGATATTGCACACCTTAATACCTTAAAAAACAGGTATAATGGACGTTATGCAAATTTTGATAGTCATCATGACAACGACACAACCTTCTAAGCACTGAGACATACTGTAGCAGCGCTAAAAATAGACATGGGCTTTCTGTAAGGATCAGGCATAATTTTTATGTAATTGGGATTGATACATTATGATGGAAATGTGACGAAAATACATTTTCATTGACCATCATTTCCTGTGCCTCTCATTTAAGTACGGCAGTTCAGATATAGAAACTTTGCTGCAAAGTTCCATCGCACGGTCGTCTTCGTTATTTGCATTTCACAAAGTCATAGTCTGGCCTTTCTGTGTCTAGCTGACTTTGACTGCATTAGCTGGTGCCAAAGTGACAGATCGGACATGGCATACCAAGTACTGACTGAATTTCACAGGCTTTGGTAGTCCGTGCGGGCTACCATTTTATGGATTTTGGTAGCCCCAGCAGTGTTCTCCTCAGAGGGTTTTAGCGTATCGGGCCGATACGCTTTAATTTGGGCCGATATGCTTTCACAATGGCCGATACGCTATCCGATACCCTATTTGAACCAACCGCCGTGTACAAATGACCTGCTAATGGGTAGCTGATTACCGTGCACCAGCAAGTTTATTGTCAGTGACGGACAAAAAGTGTACTTCACAAGTTTATTTTTAAATAATTCACACAAAAAAAGGTGTCAAACGTAATTTGATGTTGCATATGGGACAAAGAGATTGACATTTGGTAACAGACAGACGGTCGTCCGTAACTTTATCAAGAATGTTGACAGCTGCGTCCGGGCAGCTAGGTTTGAATTACGGTAAACACAAACCATCGACCGTTGACACGTTTGTTTCCTGTGGCAGACATGCTAAATAAACTCTAGGGCCTACAGTCACTATTAATTTGTAACTGAAGAAGTAAATCAAGGTTGTAGGGCCTCGGAAATTCAGTGGTAAAGCATAACGACATCTCTGAAGTGTCAGTGTCTCTTGTCTGTCAATTACTATTACATACGTGCACACCGTCTTTCCGTCAATGATAATATACAAACCAGCCATTTACAAACCTTTTGTTCAAAGAATTCATCGTTTTTGGTCCAAAACAACATAAAATGGATAAATGTGGCATTTTAAGTCTCAAAGTTTGACAAGAAATATCGACGGCATCCAAACAACCACACTGCAGCCGACATATTGACAGGCCATATTGCTGCGTCACAAAGGTAGACACCCTAAGATGCTGGTTTGTGATTAGACTCCCCAAGTCCTTTGGAATACGTACAGTTCAACACGAACACAGAGGAAATGACACTATACAATATATCATCTTCAGGTTTAAATTTTTTTCATAAATTTTAACGAAAATAATTAATTAAAATATTCATGACTTATTGTTATGTAAATTTATGCTAATTAGCCGATACTCTATGACTTTTTTCTGGGGAGAACACTGAGATGGTAGTCTGTGGACGAGGGACTACCGCTAATTTCGAGCCCTGTAGCGTATCCATGATTTCATAGCGACGTAAGCACCTATTGTCAGATGCAGATACAGAATGAGGCTTGGTTGGATTTTCGCAATTCCAAACTTTCGTTTAGGCGAAGGGGAGGGGCGTTGAGGACAACTGCTCTTAGTTTCATTTACTGTGAGCATGGTTTCATTATCCACGGCCCCTAACATCATAACTGCATGTGCAGAGTGTGCAAGCACAGGGTACTGCTGGCATTATTCATCCAGAACTTATAACCACACATAGCAGCATTATGAGCTGTGAAAAAGTTATTTGGTCAGGGCAATAATAACTGATAAATTAGTCTCGCATGCCAGACCTCGAACCTGCATGCGACGCGAGCGGCGAAGCCGCGAGCAGCGAGTAACCGCAGGTTACGAGGTCTGGCAAGAACCAACTGCTCAGGAATGTGATGACGTCAAAAGTGGGCTGTCTTTCCTATGCTAATAAGTATAACTTTGGACCACCGCGTACAGACGGCCATAACGCATTTCCACTGTACTTGTCCACCACGTTTCACGTATCTGCGCCGAAAAACACACTCAAGCAAAATCTACGGCGAGAATTTGTGAGGCCATTTACCACCAGCTCATCGGCAGTTGAATGGGGCCCAAAGTCGAGCTTCGTTTGAACGGAGCAAAATGAAAAAGCAAACTCCATAGAGGATGTCGATCAACAAAATGCAACCGCAAGCATTGAAGCAAGGCTGGAGCAATCTTAAATTAGAGATTGGCCATATCTTGTCGGCAAATTCACGGAAACATCGTCTCCTTCCAGATAATCTGTCATGGCTACCTCCTGCTTCGGTTTCAGGCTGTCCATCACCACTTTCTTCAACGGCATAGATCATTTTTGCAGATTTTTTCATCATGGTTACTGGGGATAGCGTAACCGTGATTTCATAAAGCCGTACTACTGTCTGAGGTCAACGTAAGGCAGTTTACTTCGAATGAAACATTTCTGGATGAATGACACAATCATTCAGTCAAATTCAAAAGGCTATTTTTCGACGCTCCACCTACATTCATGAATAAACAATAGATGTACTCTTTCATCAAGCCGATTTTCGAAGCATTCTATTGGACAGTATATATAGCACGTCGGTTCTAGCCAGACCTCGTAACCTGCGGTTACTCGCTGCTCGCGGCTTCGCCGCTCGCGCCGCACGCAGGTTTCGAGGTCTGGCATGCGAGACTACTGAGAAATGAGCCTTTTACTGACCTTTGACATTTGCGTGTACATGTACATCTAAGATCTTGTGAGTACTCACCAAAATACATCCACAAGAATCTTTTGAAGTGTTCTCGTGACTTTTCTCAGGAAAAGTTGAAGATCCATGTAGTACTTGAAGCCAACTCCTGTTCCATTGTGATGCAAAATTCTTTCATAATTTTTCGTGTTTTGCTTATTCTGAACTACAGGAACTGAAGATAAGCACATGCAAACAAACAAACATACAAACAAACATGGCTGACCAACCAAGTAGCAGTGGAACAGGGAAAGACTCTGGCCGATCTATGGAAAGTGACAGACCTGAAGACAATGAGACAGGTAATAGCTCAACCCCCCTCTCACAAACATGGTTTGGCCCAAACCATTGTGATCAGTGGTGAATGTGGACCAGAGTGGGGTGGACAGGTTCAAGCTTTACACACTGTGTTTCAGACAGGAAACCAGCATGCTCTTCTTCACGATGGATGAAATATGTTGAGTTGTAAGTCTCTGAATGTGCCAACCCCTGAGTTTGGTGTGTCCCTATTGTATATCAATGGAATGGATGGACTTATGTAGCTAAATAGGGAGAGCTTGCCTGTTCCCCCTCAATTCCCTGTAAACAGATCCGCAATCATTGTCACCATTGATAACTATTGGTTTGGGCCAAAATATGACAGTTGAAGGATCATATCATAGTATCTTTCACTTCAACATTTAGCAATTAGGTCATTTCATATATGCATGCATAGCTGTGTACATACATGTATGTGTATTTCTGTACTTGTTTGTACACGTTGGTTGCTTTGTACTGCCATCACGTGATCTCTTTGGTGTGCTGGGTCCGCAGAACACAGCGATTCAATTTTATTCTGGAGTAGCACCTTAATTAATCTTCCAACATGATGACCTGTGTAATCAGTGTACGATACAAGAAACTCTCTATCTTTATCAACAAATTTCAAAGAAATCTCATTGTGTCAGCCTCATATGAGAAATATGCACCACATAAAATTTGTTTAGTCAGCGAGAACTTTCTGTGTCAGTGATGTGTCAATTTAACTGACTGAGAGGGCGCTGTGACAAAAAGCTGTGATTGCTGTCAAGTGTAAGAACATGCATGTGGTTAGTTAGCAATCACAACTATATTTGAATGATTCCAAGTTTGAAAGCCATAATGATACCAATGAATTTGATATAAAATATTGCTGACTCAGGTGTGTCAGATATATAGCATACCAGTGTGTATCCTAAATGGTGAATAATCATTCTTCACGCAATGAGTCAAATAAAAGCATCTCTCACTTGTAGGGTAGGGTAGGTGACGTTCTTTTCAAAACTAGACACTGCATGATTAATTGATCATAAAAACCTAGTCTCAGCTACCCAGACTGCTTTGCAGGGCGCTCTTCCAGCCACCCAAACACAGTCTGAGGAAATCCCATTAAAAAATCTCATAGCAAGATGGCATGACATGGACAAGAGTGATCAGTGTTTTTACTAAGGGCAGTAAGCAGGTAAATGTTACCTGGGTTCCCCTTATATCAATGCAATCAGATTAGGAGACAGCAGAAATGTTACCAGGGTTCCCAAATCATTTACCAATATTCCCAAACCTTAGCAAAAGCACTGGTGATGCATCCTGGGAGCAACTAATCTATGATGTAATTACTATATTTTGAGACAGTCACAGAATATATAACTTCAACACATTCTAGTTTATGCCTTAGTAATGAGTGTGAAGTTTGAATACGTCGGTTTCGAGTTACCATAAGACCATGCGGTAATTCAAGGATTTTAAGCTTTCGCCACTAGGGGCGCTCTTCCTTTGACCGGAAGTGAGGGCTACTTTCTGACTTCGGTCTGCGTACATTGCGATAACACACAGACTCCGTATTCCTAACCTAAGTTTAGTCTACTTTCATCTGCTCTGTTGTCACCGTAAGCGTTTGACTATGCCAAACTTTTACTGCAAAGCCGGCAAACTCGACAAATACCCATGGATGAATAGCATGACCTTCCACCGTTTCCCAGATGTTAAGAAAGAGAAACGCCTGAGATCGACATGGATAAGGATGATACGATGTGAACTTTAGCAGGGTACCTAACAGTTTCCACATGTTTGTGATCTATTCCGCTCTCAGACTATGCGCCCCATAGACGTGTGTACATATGCCTGAGAAAAAGTATGTCAGGAAACCAAATGACTATATTTCCTATATATAGGATTATGCCACCATGTCATCTTCGACGTTAGATTTTACTGTGAAAGTAGCAAGTTCATCTATCATGTAACTGTCGACCGTTTCCTATCATTCTCAAAATTCATACTTGTTACTTAATTTGCTTCAAAATCTCTCGTTTCGTGTGACTTCTGCCGAATTCGACGGACACATCGCCAAAACATAAGCGTGAGCGACATTATTCGACCTATTCGAGGCGATGATTCTTATAATACTAAACGAAACGGCAACAGTCTCGATGTCGGCGTCTTGCCAACGCATGTAAAACGGGAACTTGCCTCGCTACTCGAAGAGCAAGGTCATTAAAATGCTTAAAATAAATTTTCACAAACACAAAATAAGGAAAGAATCTACACTGCGACTGATGAGAAACCACACGGGTTTCGAAACGCAAGCATCAAAGGGCCACTCTATCAACTTTGTCACACGATAGCCCGGCTTCGTCTCGCCATAAGCTTTCCCCACACGAACAAAACATTACCGTACACACAAATCTAAACTTCCCTACAAATATCCGAAACGAAACAAACATTTTTATTAACACAAACAATCGGATAAGAATGTAGGAACACATATTCAAAACGAATCAAACACAAACTCGACATAAAAAAAAAAACATTTTGGATAGTATGGTGGGGAGCCTCTTTCACATGTTTTACATTAGTTTCTAATCCAAGGTCAATGGATTTCTCAGCAAGCTCTACCAACTCAGCCTTTTTAGCTTTGGAAAGGGAAATCTTGCTTGCTTTTAAAAATTCTCGTAGCTCTTTCATGTTCATTTTGCGGACGTCTTCACGCGTGATGTTGCGACTTCCCTCCATGACTAAAATTTTAGCCCTCACTTTTGCAAAATCTCGAGCGCCCCCATGCGACCGATGTTAAAAATTCGTGCGTTTTCTGACAACTCGAAACCGACGTATTCCTTATCCTGGGTCAATCGCCTTGTACTTGTCATAAACTGATCCAAGATATAAAAGTCATAGTTCACACTCATTACTAAAGAGGAATTCGGAAGCCACTTCTACATACTTTGAAGCTGTATATTTCATGACTTTACCCACAAATATACTAATTACATCAAAGATTAGTTACTCCCAGGATGCATCAATCTTGTCCATGTAGTGCCATTTTGCTCCAACATTTTTGAATGGGATTTTGCTAGACTGTGTCGGGGCGGCCGGAAGAGAGCCTCGCAGAGCAGTCTGGGTAACCGAGACTGCGAGATCATCATCAAAATTATCACCATACCACCACCATCATCATTATCAGTGTTGTTATTGTCATCATCATCATCAACAAGTTGATTATCATCATCATCATCATCATCATCATCATCATCGTCATCATCATCATCAACAAGTTTATTATTCAAATTATAATGATACATGATTACTTCAAAAAAAGTGTTTGTTTATGATGGGAGAGATCATATCAAAGACAGGCACACATCGCCAGTTTTTTTTTTAAATCACTGACATACCTTCCTTGCCAAATGTTTTACTGTTGTCTTTCCAGCCATGCATAGAGCAAAACGACTCAAAGTGGCATCAAGTCCAGGGGACCCTGGCTCCTCAACCTCCATTTCGGCAAGGAAGAGGAAAAAGAAACAAAAACTCAAAATTGTCTCAAGTAAGAGTCCCCAAAATCTTCATAAATAAAGAATAGAAGCATTCATCAAAATTAATTCTGTACATTCTGTCCATGTTTGTCCTTGCACTTGTTGCATTGAAATGTACCTTAACCTGTTAACCCCCAAACACTGAACATGTCCGCACACTCCATTGATAACAAAGGGGTTTGGGCTAAACAATGGCGATGAAAGGGTTAAGCTATCTGTGTGCACGAGCACTCTCTATGAAATCCATTGAAAATCACAAATTGAATGGTCATTTGGACACAGAGGTCAATTGTCTTCTTCATTTCGCCCACAGAGAAACAAAGAATGCAAAGACAGCGTAGTGAGGAACAGCAAGAAGTGGAAGGCATGACCAGCACTACCTCAGAAGAGGGAGAGAGTGATGCTGAGCAAAGCCAAGGTCAAAGTGAGTGGATTTTTATTTTTCATCGATCTCGATCTCTTTACCTGTTGATTAGATAAGTGATGATGGTACACACACAGACATACAAACATCTGGATCAACCAATGAGCACACAGGCAGACACATGGGGAGACAGACAAACAGACAGACAGCCTTGTGCTCTTGATTTTGGAATGGATTTGCGTAAGGATGCCACAAAGTGAGTTGTTATGGTCACATGTTATGCTCTGTAAACTTCTTACAAAGTCAGTTGTAGATTTTAAGCAGTCAGTGATTATTTGCCCATCATTTATGTGTAGAGCTTTGTTAATGTTTTATCATATCCACGTACTTCACATTTTATTCAACGACATGTACCATTGGACACATGATTGTAACCCAATGTGCTACCATAGCACAAACACAGTGTCAGAATATGCTAACTGAGAATGTTACAAATGTTGAGAAATGCCATGTAGAGATGGCTACATTGTACCTCTTAATTCCTTGATAATGCAGACAGATTGCCATCTTGTCGGTTCCTTCCCCATATCCTGTGTTTACACGTAATTCTTTCAGACATGATTCATTTCTAACCAATCAAAGTCAAACTTTCAAAGACACTTCCATTCTTTCACTCCAAAACAGGCCACCACAGCCTGAATTAATCTCCTCAGTGTATTTAAGAGTATACTCAGAGCATATCACTCACCACTGGAACTGCAACTGATCCTCACTTATACCGACCGACTGATACATTATGTTATTGTAGTGGTAGTTCAATGTAGCTGTAGTAATCAAGTTTGAAGAAATTGAGTTGCTGTCTCTGTCTCCATCGCTTCAACTCAAAAGTACATGTACTTGCTTGACAAACAATGCCACACAACAATATACATGTGTGTACAATAGTGTAATGCAGCAGGTCTCTTGCAATGAGTGCAGAGTGTTACATGTATCTATCACCTGTCTTGACTGAACAAATCACCATCAATAACTAGATACATTTTTGCAACTATGTTACTTTTTATAAACAAATGTGGTGTGCCTTCCACCAAGGAAGAAAGTACCATGATAGGGTATAGCATTGTCCTGTATGCTGCACATTTAATTTCTTTTGCACATGCAAAACATACTGATACTCATCTACGAATATGAGTTTGTATACTCTTAACTTTATCGCTTGCTTAGTCAATAACTGCAGCCACATGTTTTGCCTTATCAGCGGTATTGGAAAGCACGGATGGTCAGAAACGGAAAACTCCAGCCAAAAAGAAACAACTAGAAGATCTTCCAATGGCAAGGCTGTGGGCCAGGAAAGGCAAACGTCAAAGAACTCCCTGTAAGTTTGATTTCTTATGGTAGAATTTACCTCCTGAACAGAATTTCAGACTCAAATTTTTTTTCATTATTTTCTGGTCTGCTGCTTTTTCAAATTATTGCAGTGAGAACATTTTCACCATCTTAGTCTTTCCAAAATTGAAAATTATATTTCCCCCCCACTGAGTTAGCATAAGGACAGCGGCCATTTAAATTTCAAAGATCCCTAAACGTTAGGTAATTTGTTTCTGTAGTTCTAGACTTTTGCACTGTGACCTATAATTTTTATGTTTGGTTTGGTGGTTGAAAGTTTCATTGTGTTTCCGAGTCAATTATTACATGTAGGTGTCTTGAACTGTAAAAAAGGTGATCAAAGCAAATATTTCTTCCCTGCATACATGAAATATATATCTTTTGTCACCTAACTTTCATGATGTATTTTGCTTCACGACAGATGAACTTGAAGTCAAGGTGAGAATAGACGGTATCATCCCGATACACGGAAATTCAGTCAGCAGCGTGGATACTAAATTCTACGCCAGTGCGAGAACCAAAGAAAACGCGATAGAGGTGAAACGTCAACTCAATGGTCGGTATAAAGATATGAAAGTCAAAGAAGTAAGTATTGAGAAAAAGGTGTCCTTCGTCATGGACTGCCAGTCGCTTGAAGATCTACAAGCCCTGATGAACGACTACTCCAGCGGAAGCCTGAACAAAATGGCCATCACCACGCTACAGTACGAAGGACAGCTGGATGAAATCGGCGCCCTCTACCTGTCGCTGCAGACGTCAATCGACTACGAGGAATACGTGATATGTCAAGAGGAGCTTGAGATAAGGGACGGTAGGTAGAGCGTCTGTAGATTGATTGGACACAAATGTGTGTGTTTGAACTGGTGTACAGTTAAACCTGTGGCAGAGGTCACGCCTTACAGAGCAGTCACCTCTACATATAATATAGTGATCTTCTCATGGTGGTCTGGTAACATTATACATCCTAAAGGCCCTCTACAGAACAGCCACATCCCTTATGTGGCCATATGTGATTGCTCCAAAAGGTTTTAAGGTTGAGTTCGAATGGACCACAGTACAAACAAAACCACATGTGCAGATGCGTGTAGAGATACATGGATTTCCATATACGCCTATACATGTGGGTGTCCTGCATCACTTTCGGTCTGACCTTTTTTTTTGACAGAGGTCATTTAGGTCATTTAGGGTCAGAAATGCTGACCATTGTACACTGAGTTCATACCAAATGGTTTTACTAAGGAACGCTTTCTCTTGACTTTACTGAGTCTTCAGAATACAGTGTGCCCATTTTATTCCTGAGTAGAACCATTTGGTATGAACTCCAGTGTAAAATGGTCAGCATTTGTGACCCTAAATGACCCCTGTCAAAACAAGGTCAGACCGAAAGCAAGAAATTAGTAAAAAGGTTTTTTCTGAATCACAGGTGCTTCAGAAATTAAATACAGCTGTACATGCACATGATAATCAAGAGATTTATAACATTGAATTTTGATTACAAATTCACAAATCAGCACACTAGACTACCAAGAAATAATGCCACTCTCACCCTTTATAGAAAAGCACCCTCACAGAGTTTCATGTTTCTCGTAGTGTTCATGATATAATGTGTCGGCATGTGCAAGTACACCATATCATGTGCCGTAGTGAGTCAATATTTTCTGGTTCTTTGTATGGGTTATCTGCTTCGTGATAGGGTCGCCTTCATTATTAATGAACTGTAGCATATCCATCTACAGTGCATTTCACTCCAGTGTAACAACTCAGTATATCAGACGGACACATTGCATGTACAAAATAAATGATTAGCTTGGGTATCACACATTGATCAATTACAGTAAACCAGCAGAGGGCAGCTGCTCCGTTTAAACCTAGAGCTGAACAGTTGATTACACTTTATCTACAATGTACATGTACATGTAGCTATTTTTAAAGTTCAGTCGAAAGCTTAAAACAAAAAAACTGTGTGTTTCTGTATCATTTCAGCTGAGAAAACCTCTTCAGCTGATATTTATAAAGTCACATCATAGATCAAGTGTAGTCTTTTGTTTATCCCTCAGTCCAGACAGAGCGGCTGCCCCATGCTGCTTTACTGTTATTAATCAATGAGTCGGTTACATTGTAATGTATCGTGATACACAAACTAGTGGTTTGTTCTGTACATGCAATATATGTGTCCATCTCATACTCTGAGTTGTGGCGCCGAAGTGAAATGCACTGTGGGATGTAGAACTGTAATACTGCTTAGTGTCAACAGATACATGTATTTTTGTACGTTAGTTCTGCTGTCGCCAATAGTGATCAAAATTTGAACATACCGTATCGTTTGTATGTTAATGATGATTTAAAACTCACTGTATGATTTGAATGTTAATCCTTACGTATGTGCAGGGATATCACGAGAAGACCGTAGAAACAAAGCAAAAACTGGGGGTAAATGATATATAGAGGATGGAATAATAATGAGGTGGCAATCAAACAGGCATGCAGGTATGTCAACAAATAGGAAGAGAGGGGTTGGGGGATGTTGTGAATATATGATTGTCTCCTGTTGATGTCAGTGGCTGTGAATGATTAAAACGTGCATGGTAAGCAAAACTCATATCCTTTTTGGGAGGGGGTAACTCTGTTTTGATTACAGTCAGTGTGCAAATTTGAACAAAACAGTAATGACATTGAAACTGGATATACGCGAATTCTCAATCACTGATTTGACGTAATTTTGAAAAGTTGGTGGTTCAAAAATCTCTCAACAGTTGAAACTTGTAACAATCTGTCACTGCAAATTACTTGTTTGGGTAGTTCAAGCAAAATTTGGTCATAAGATTTTTATGCTTTTCCAAGCTGTGGAGTGTTGGGGTGGGATGTTGCACAAGGTCAAGTACAACGAGTTGTGTTTACCCTGAGGAAAGTTTAATCATCCACAATCCCTGACTCAACCGGAGTTCTGAAATGAAGCTGTAACTTTTGATAAAATTTTCATCATTTTTTCGTTTGAAAAACACAAACTGCATTTTTTAAATCCTGTCCTGCAATACAAAGTATCAATTAGCCTTTGAAATGCAACGTACCATGTACACAATGCTATGCAAATGAATTCCAATTTTTAGGAAAATTATCCGGTGTAATAAGTAATATATGAAATTGCATGCGTATCGGCTGTTTTGACTGGGCGTTCCAATATGATTTTGGCAGCAGCTAGATTAATATGAAGCAGTAATTCACAAACTACAAAAATGCTGGAAAAGTCATCAAAAGTTATGGCTAATAACAGAGCTTTGAGAATGTCCTCAATATTTTTTATTTTCTATTGATATGTTTGACTGTGCAGACATGTGCATTTTGGAGCCCGGCTGGGAAACACTGCCAAAGGAAGAGCGGAAAGAATTAGCCAAGTTGCGAGCCTTGCCTGTTGAAGAAATATCAGAAATAAATGAGGGTGTTATGTCTGAAATTAAACGTGAAAAAAGCCAAAACGATGTCCTCAGCTACATGACACGACTGAAGCTTACTGATAGGGACATACTGAGGGGCATGATTGATACGGAACGAAATGAACGGGAGACGGCGTCCCTGTTTGCGGTGTTCCTTGACGTGATGAGACAGGTGCAGGGGTTGAAGGACAACGCACAGGACTCTCAGTCCATGGCGGAGAGGCACCGTGCGTACATCGACTACATGGTGGACTCGGCTGATATCCGGGAGGAGATGAAAGAACTCTACCGGCGCATGATGGTCATCGAGAAAGGTGAGTTAAAATTACAACTTGCTGGAGAATGAATGTTGTCATTGTTAGTTATTTACAGAAACATATCCCGTCAGAAACCTGTGGGACAATGTCCTACAGGGCTCCTTGTTGGTAAAGTTTGTCGGATTTCATGTGCAAATTTGTGACAGAGTCTCAAGTGTCAGTACGCAATTGGAAAGTCTGTGAATTTGAAAGCCTACTAGATAGACATTGAAAAATCTTTAGAATGACATTGAGTTCTTGAAAGTCCGAAAAAATATTGATAAGCCATCCACTTTTTCAAAAATCACAGCCATGATATTGTTTAAATTATATTTAAAGTAATATATGAAAATGATATGTCAGGGGAATATTAACATGAACATGATACCTGGAAAGCAGTATTTTTGATCTCAAATGGCCTCAAAATTGCTGAATAAAAGCCCTAGAAAGTTCTTGAATTTTGAGTGTAGGGATGCATTTGGATTGTCTTGAAGATCTCCAATGGCAAACCTGTAGGAGAGTGTTTATCCGTACTCTATACTAAAAAATTCCAAAGTAATAATTTTTATAAGGTTTCATAAACCTGCACAGAAAGCTAAAGGAACCTTCCCTAGTACATCACTTCAGTCATATCAGGGGGCGTGGCACAGAGGTAACCAACCTATTTACACAAACTTTGGCCAAAAAACGAGATGTAGGATTAAACTCTTTCAAATTTTTGTTGTATACAGGCATTCCACTGCGAGGAACAATCAGGACACTGACCCATCCAGGCAGTGAACCTGGCCAAGTAAATGAGCCCTGTGGATTGATTATAAAGCCAAACGGTGAGATTGTCGTGGCTTCATCCGGAAATGTGCAGACGCTGACAGGCACCAATCAATGTGTGTCCAGGATAGCCTTTCATGGATTTCCAGTTCAGTTTCTACCGCAGGATGTAGCGATGTCCGGCAGAGGCACGTACTACATCGCCGTTCACAAATCAATTCTGGTCTGCAATGAGAAGAGCCATGTCCAGCGAGTGATGGGAAAGCGTGTGCTTCGTAATCCCACAGGGATATCCGTCTCAACAAATGGCATAGCGTTCGTTGCCGATAATGCCGCTGACCGCGTCTTTAAATACGGTCGCTACAGCGAATCGATCGCGCAGAGTCAACCGCTGATGAAGCCCTGGTCTGTGGCCTTGAACAGCCGGCAGCAGCTTATCGTGTCATGTCAAGGTGAAGACTGCATCCGAGTGCTAGACAGTGATCTCAACATCGAGTCGTCGTTCGGTCACGGTCACGTGCAGTGTCCGTTCGGGGTCTGCGTGGACCAAGAAGACAACGTCTACGTCTGCGTCAGGTCAAGGTCTGAAACCAACGGAAAGATCGTAAAGTTCAGCTCATCATTTGAATACATGTACACTGTATCCGAGGGCATCTACCCTCACTACGTCGCAGTCTTTCCAGACGGTAGAATCGTTTACACCGACAACCGCGACAACTGCATCAGAATTATCTATTCATAAGATTTGTATGGCAAAGCACAACTCATTGTAACAGGCATAATGTCAAATTTGAATGGTCTTATGGAGTCATGAGTATAGTTACCTTTCTTATGATGTTATGAGAAGAAAGCTTTTCCTTTTTCAGTGTTTCCTTAACTATAGGATAGTATTCCTTTTCCATATGATTGTATTCCTTTTCCATATGATGGCATTCCTTTTCCATATGATGGTATTCTTTTTCCATGTGATGGTATTCTTTTTCCATATGATGGTATTTTGATGTCTTAGTTTGTAGTGTATCTTTCTGTCATGCCAAAATGTCTGCCAGTCGAACTGGAATATAGACTGAAAGATCCATCAGTCAAGGATGCTCTCTACGCTTGCCCTGTAGAGAGCGCCCTCAAACGATGGATCTTTCAGTCTGGACTGGAATACTGCATTTCTAGAATGCAAAGTCATACATGTAAATTTTATCAAATTTAGAATGATTTCTTTGGGGGGGCTTTTTCTTGTTTGTTTTTCTGAATGAGGTGAATAAAATTACAGGGACAGTGTGTTATCAGTGAATGACAGTAAAGGTAAACCCTTTGCTTTCACGATATTGTGTAATTGCTGCACCAAACATAAAATGTATGTAGTGTCTTGCAGGAATTGTCCAGCTCTAAAGATACATAGTAACTCATGGTGGCAATGGAAATGCACTGCATTCAAGGTAGTCTTCTGTATGTGATTCTGTAATGATATCATTTCATTACACAGACCTGAAAGTAGCAGAGACGGTCGGTCTCAGCACAGTGATTATAGAGGAACAATTATCGACAGTGTGTTTATTTGTCTTTATATAGACATTCATTCTTACAATGATGAACAGCTTTGTTTCTGTTCAATACTTAAGGTAGAATGCGCCTCGGGGACAGATACTTGGACTCTCTAACTTTTACAATTCTTTTCTGGTCTACCACTTGTGGGCATTCATTTTAAAACTCTTGGTGTGAGACAACTTTTTACTGTCTTAGTTTTTCGAAAATCAAAAATTTTGTTTTTCTCCATTGAGTTAACACAGGGACGGCGGCCATTTTGAATTTCAAATATCGGTAAATTTTGGGTAATTTGTTTCTCAAGTATCAAAATTTGCATGGTTACCCCCCGAGTTTTATTCTTGATTTTCAAAGTGAATGGTTTAAAGATTCTTTGAGAATAGTTTGAGCAAAAATGTTAGTCTATCACTTTCGAGGCGCATACTATCTAAATGTATTCCAAAAAAGTAAAAATTCAGTGTCGACAATAACATGGTTCTTTTGTTTTTTGGAATAAGTGCAAAAAAAAGAATGTATGAAAAATACTATCTTTGTAATGTATCATCATGGCATTTTATTGAATTCATATTGATAGTAGTGATGTTTATTTCTGGGACATAAGTATATTCATACTTCCTGTGTTTGCTGATTGGTTTTTAGACGTGATATTTTCATTATTATGAATTTAACAAACCAGGTATACATTTTAGTTTTAGCTTGTCTTTCTCAACGGTTGACAGAAATTAATCACGTCACAGAGTGCCCAGCTCTGCTTGCCGTACTCCTCATGTAAACAGAGTTCAGTGAGGATTAGTAACAAGTGTGTGTAAATCTTAATCTGACTGAAACCCAGCCTGTGCTTTTCCATTATCTGACAAATAATCATTATTTTTTCATTTGATGACAAACTTGTAATTTAGGAGAAAACACCTATGATGTGTGGAAAAAAGACTGATTACTCATATTAAAAATACGCAGCTCACTCCAAAGTTGATTCAACTCTAAAAACGGACATATTACTGATATGTGATGAACATTGTAAACAGTGCATTGAGAACAATCAAGGACATTATCAACAGAGAAATACTTGTTTGCATATTTGCTTTGCAAAATGTATACTTTATATTATAGTACTGCTAATAAACAATATTTAACATGGTCTATTGTCCGTCTGCCTGATTTGTTCAGACATGCATGTCTACAAGTACACTGAAAGAATCGTCGCTCGGCGATGGCGCTATCTATGCCCCTACCACCCGCCTCTCCCCACCCCCATGGTGGAGCATAGAGAGCATCCGATGGGTCTTTCAGTCTGAACACAATTATGTATATAAGACCAGAATGAACAGTCGTTTTCAGCAAAAAATTGTTTTTTGCAAAATATCAGAGGCAAATTTTTCGCTAACATAGTATAATCCGACACTGTCATGGGGGTATGTTTGTATTTATTCATGACAAAAGGACCCCTCAGACAAGGACTGATTGAGACCATGATGAAGGTATTAGGTGGGTCCAGCATTCTCCAGGTGTCCCAGTGTGCATTATTGGAATAAACAACTGAGTGTTTGTCCAACAGTTTTATTCACTTTGCTTGAAAAATAGAAAACGTCATGGATTAGGTACTGAGACCTCAAAGCACTTCAATTCTAGACCTGTATGGCAATCCACAAAGCACTGAATCATAGAGAGTGTTTTTTTGGTTTTTTTTTTTTGTTTTTTTTTGGGGGGGGGGGGGTTCTTCCGTCTGTGACAGAATATAGGAATCTGTTCAAGTTGACGAATAAATAAAAGATGAAACAGATGCTATTGTTTGATCCAAAGCCATCTCGCTGTAATTAGTGTCAGTCAGTGTCAGTCATATCACCAGACATTAGGCAATCACATGTTGATCTCTTACAAACAATGTGCACGTCTAGGCGTCTACTTTATAGGTATAATCAATCGCCGAGTACTTACAATTGTACCTTGACATTCAATAAATCTCAGAATGTTATCGTAAGTAGCATCAAATTTTTGTGCGAGCTAGGCACTCAAGTGCGTGCGCCTTTGGAATCGTAAAGTGCCTTAATAATAAAAAAAATACATAAAAAGTTATTATAATGGTCGTAGAGGGCGCTGCGTATTCCGAAAATATAACTTAAAAGTCGCACTTTCACTTTCTCTTCCGTTTCACTTTGCAGTGTTGGTTATTGCTGGCAAAGAGTTTTCTTTTAATGAAACGGTGAAGCTGTAGAGACAAACTAAGTTCATATTCTAGTCTCTTGAAGCTGAAAATAAGTTGAATTTCGGAATAACATATTTGAATCCGTTCGAGCCGTGAGTTTATGACGAGATACTCACTGACATATTTCATTTCGGTGGAGTTTTTGTTTCTTTCAGGTATGATGCAAGTCTTGCGAATAAAATAATCTTTGCATGCAATGTAGTAGAGATTATCGCGACTTTTTTGTGCATACCAAATAGAGGAGTTATAATCGAGAGATTCAAGAAAAGCAGCAAATAATGCCCAATAATAACTTGCCAAGATGACTTTCTTTCACAAACCCACCTTCATGAGCCAAGTCTAAGTTGAGAAGAGTGTATCACAGATCCCATGATACATCTGTTCATGTTTTCCTGTCGGCTGTTAAAACTTGTGAGAAAGAAGAAACAAAGACGGCGCGGTAAAATATAACAAATCGTGTCAATGCATCATGCTCTGTAAGAGATCAAGGATGAAAGGCAACAAACGTCTGAATGATATTCCAACAAACTTTTTGTCTTCAAATATTGCCAGGGATGCCATATTAAATATTGTCAGCAAAATTGAAAATTGTAGAGAGTCGCAACAAGAGATTGACAACATTTATCAAAATGTCTGTGAATGCATCATGGATGAAATGAACTCTACCTTACAACACTTTGATTGCTCAAAACGTACACGTCAAAAATTTCGCCCACGTAAACCGTACTGGAATAATGAGCTTACTAATTTGTGGAAAGATATGAAAGAAAAAGAGAAAGATTTTGTTCGGTTCAGAGGACGGGGTGGCAGGAAACGTGAGTTGCATTCAATATTCAAACACGCCAGGTTAATTTTTGATAAGAAATTACGCCATTCTGAAAGGATGTACAAAAAGAATATTATAAATGATATTGAATCCAGTTGCATAGAAAATCCACGTCGGTTTTGGGACAATTTGAAAAGGCTTGGGGCTATTAACAACAAATCGATTCCAATGGAAGTTTACGATGACACTGGTAATATTATTTGTAGCGATACCGATGTGCTTAATACTTGGCATCGTGAATTTTCTGCATTGTATCGTAATTCAGAGAATGTAAATTTTGACTCTGCTTTCTATGATAGGATGATTTTTCATAAAACCTTCTTGGAAAGGAATTTTGAAGATCCGTTGTATCAGTGTAATGCATTCTTAAATCGGAATTTCACAATTGAAGAGGTTAGAAAAGTTGTCCTGAAAGCAAAATCAGGCAAAGCTGTTGGTTTAGATAAAATTCCATATGAGGTTTTGAAGAATGACAATGCAATTTCAGTGCTTCACCACCTATTTCAGTTGTGTTTTGATTCGGGTAAAATCCCCAATGTCTGGAAAAAATCGATTGTGTCTCCTATTCCAAAATCAGGTACAAAAGACACACGGATCCCCTTGAATTACAGAGGTATAAGTCTTCAATCAACTGTATCCAAACTATATAGCTCATTGTTGAATGGTAGGATTTTACAGTATTTCGATGAGGGTAATATTCTAGTAGATGAACAAAATGGCTTTCGTCAAAATAGGTCATGTCAGGATCATATATTTGTTTTATCTTCAATTCTTAGAAATAGGCTTGTTCATGGTTTGTCAACTTTTGCTACATTTATTGATTTCCAGAAAGCCTTTGATTATGTGGATAGGGATGCTTTATTATACAAACTGTTACTTAATGGCATTGATGGCAAAATGTATAAAGGTATAAGTGCCATGTATAGTAATACAGAGGCATGTGTAAAGGTCAATGATTTGTATACTGAATGGTTTGACACAATATGTGGAGTTCGTCAAGGCGATAACTTATCACCATCCTTATTTGCCCTTTTTATAAATGATCTAGCTGTAGAGTTAAAATCGTTCCAGAAAGGTATTATGGTCGATAATTACAATGTATCTATTCTTTTGTATGCGGACGATGTTGTTATAATTTCCGACAATGAAACTGATATGCAGTGCATGTTAGATCATGTAAATGTCTGGTGCTCAAAATGGAGACTTGTTATTAATAACTTCAAATCAAAGGTGATTCACTTTCGAAAACCAGGTTATAACAGGAGTGATGTTCAATTTCATATAGGTGAAAATATTGTGAATTATACTGATAACTACAAGTACCTAGGTATTGTACTCAATGAATTTTTAGACTTCTCTGTTACATCATCTTATCTGGCTGAGTCAGCCAAAAGAGTACTTGGGTTTATTATTTCAAAGTTCAAAATTCTTAAAAATATGGGTTTTAGCACATATACAAAGCTTTACAATTCATGTGTAGCCCCAATACTGGACTATGGTTCAGCTATTTGGGGTTACGGTAACATCCAAAGTGTGACTCGGTTCAAAATCATGCTCTACGGTTCTTTTTAGGAGTTCATAGATTTACACCTATTGATGCTGTATCTGGTGACACAGGTTGGAATTCATGTCAGGTGCGAAGATACACTTGGATACTCAGATATTGGAATCATCTTGTTAACCTTGATGGAAACAGATTAACAAAGAAAATATTTCTCTGGGACTATGCTCTTCAGCAGTCCAATTGGTCTTCTGATGTATGTCATATTTTTGATGACCTGAATTTTGATACAGATGGACTACTTCATGTAAACTTAAGTCTTGCCTCAAGTCGTTTGCGACTTGAACATTCAACTGCTTGGTGTGAAAGTGTAAACCGAAAACCAAAACTAAGAACATATGTGCTCTTTAAAACTGATTATAATGTAGAATGCTATGTATCGATGTGTCTCTCTCGTAGACAGCGATCTTTATTGGCTCAATTTAGAACCGGTGTTTTGCTTTACGAATAGAAACTGGAAGATATAGGGGAGAAGCTGTTGACAATAGAATCTGTATTTTCTGTAATCAAAATGCTGTAGAAAATGAGACGCACTTTCTTTTCCATTGTAATCTATATGACGATTTGAGGGAAATGTATTTAAATTTAAATACTGATTATCAAACTTTGACATCAGATACTGAGAAATGTAAATTTTTGATGTCTAGAAACGTTAGGGGAATATCAAAGTTTATTGAACATGCATTTACAAGGAGAAAAGAGCGTTTATATGTGAATGTTTGAAAGCGTATTGTTTTCCGCTTACAATGCCCTCGTGACCTATATTTTGAATTGTCTTAAAAGTGACATATAAGCCCATTGGGCTGGGAGATGTTAACCTTATGCTGAACTGTATTCTTTTGGAACCATTATATCTCATGTCACTATAATAAACTTAACTAACTAACTAACTATATACTTGGGGACTTAAAGGGGGAGTTCTACCGCCCGCTAATTCAGCAGGACATGACAGGAGCCCTCTGGAGTCATCTTTCACGCAATGCAAGCATTACCTCATTTGACACCAAGAACTCAGTAATATCCTGTTAAACAGTCATGGCGTCTTCCTCGGGATTTCTGGACTTGTTTCAACCCCCTCCCTCCGCCCTCAACTTATGCTCCCTTTGTCCGGTGAGCACGAGTACGGGTAGTTGGGGACCATAATTCACTTGTCAACCATGACAATGCAGTCTACCAAACGATGCAGTGTTGGCAAGCTGAATTTTCTGTGTATCTCAGCATGCTTTGGGGAATAGAACAAAAAAGTACTTGATAAACAAGAAAAAATAGTGCAAAATTCGTCCAAAAATTACAGCCTCTGACCTTTGTCACCGACGAAGAAGTGAAGGAGAAACATTTAAAATACCACCCCATATTTACTGTGCATTCAACCCAGCTTCGCCGACCATGGATGATGCATAGCAGCCCAAAAAACCCAAATCCTCGGGGAAATCGGTAACTAGTTGACACTATTGTAATTATCATATGCGCTGTATGATCTACAGTCCGCCGGTGAAGGTAATCAATCGTTGAGTCAACACTCTCTTTCAAAAAGTAATGAGATACAATACATTCATCTCCTGAATACTCAGAGACAACTACTTGTCACCGTCACTGTTCTTCGATGACACACAATGTACTATGTCACACAATCAGTCAATCTCCAACCTCAGAAATTACTCGGTACTACTTTTCCAGCGAGATTCACACACGACATGTACAAGTAGCCCTGCTTCAGATTATAGAGGTCAATAGTTTAGGGAATGACGTCAGCTAAATTTTCTTTTTTAGTTTCATATTTTCGTCGGAACAATGTACTAATTAAGATAATCTTTGTAGTTTTGACTGTCGACTCTTTTCCCCTTCGACAGTACAAAGCAAGAATTAATTAAAATCGACTGAGATGTTTGACACGAAAGCTTGAACAAAATTTACTATATATCGTGATAATTGTGTCACCTTATTCCGAGGCAAACAGAATGGACAACATACTGCTTTACATACATACACGCGTACAGACAGACAGACAGACAGACAGACAGACAGACAGGCACACAGATACACAGACAGGCAGATAAACAGACAGGCTGTGGGATAGAAAACACCCCATACATCTTTATTTTCCATTGCATCATGGCTACGTAGTTCAACCACGATCATTTGTAGAAAGAGAACAAGAAACTAATCAACTTGGTGCAATGTAAAACATCCTGAGGGCCTGTGGATGCAATGTAAAACATCCTGAGGGCCTGTCTAGTTAACTGATTGTATCGCCCAGGCGAACTAGAAGTGGATAGTCTAAAAATATAATATTGTTTTCGTAATTATTAAAAATAATAAATTGTAATTATAAAAACATTGATAGCACTAAAACCAAGTTACTATTTTTATATCCGGGTTAAGCTTCCTTTCTGCGAAGCAGCACTCGATAAAATCGCTGTACGTGTAGGATTTATGCGTGACCTTGGTGGCCGGCCAGTATACTAGAAGTATATAAAAAATAAAAGTATTGAATTGTTTGTTCTAAAGAGCGGACAGAAATTACGAACTTTTCAATTAGCTGTGCCGGGATTACGTCTGTAAACCATTCAGATTCCTGACAGAACCAGAACCATTTTTCTCTCGAGTGTGGCTGATCAGTCATTGGAGGGCGCTCTGTAAAGGCCATGCTTTTCAAAAATTAGACTGCCTTCCATTTCCAAGCAATGGTAACACCATAGACCACCGACGGAGGGATGTCTGTGGTGACTGTTCACTAAATACATAAAATCTGTGCATATATCGTCATTGCAGATGGTGAAAAATCGCCAACATAACACGACCTGCGGCAGTGTTGTTCGTTTGCATGCACTCCACCACTGCTCATCGTGACCAATGAACTCACCAACATTAGACACTCAACGAATCAGCGTCTTTTCTTCTCTGCTGGGACACAGCGCGTCCGCCAGGAAAAGATCAGGGAGAATTGCAGTACTTTTTTCAAGATAACCCGAAGTATGAAATTTAACAGCTGATCAGAATTCAGTTTTGTTGTTTGTTTGTTTGTTTGTTTGTTTGTTTGTTGTTTTTTTTGTTGTTTGTTTGTTTGTTTGTTTGTTTACTTAATCAAGAGAAATTCTAAATCTTTACCTATAACTCGCATACATTTGGTGCATCAATGTCGATAGATGTAAAATAAAAGGTCGACTTTCCACTCAATTTTGTTCTCATACTTCCTTCCAATAAACTCTTTGAACAAAGTTAGTACATTTGTTGCCTCAATGGACATATTCAACTCAATGACTGACAGTTGTTATTTCCTTCCAAAGTTGCTAAGTGAGAGAAATATGAAATCTTACCGTCTATTTTTTACACGACGAGCTTTGATTGGCCGTCCTGAGTGCAATGTCCTAATCTGTACTAAACCGGATCTAATTATCGGACGATATGCAAATGAGATCCCTTGATAGCAGTACGACACGACTAACCACGGCAGAATGATAGAATGTCAAGGTACGCGATTTTGTACCTGGACCTGTAATCTTTGGAACAAAAGAGCAACGTGCCAGGTTAACACAGATGAACGGCTATCACAAACAGCGCAGCTGATCAGCTTGGCCATGCTGACTTATTTTGTCATTTAAAATAGCAGTGACGTAAACATCTTTCAATCAATGGACTATGTACTTGCCAGTAATCACACACTGGTTGAAATTTAATTCGTGTGGAAATCTCTAGAGCTCAATTTTCAAATTGTTTTTGTCAGGACACGAACTTTGTGCTGAATAAATGCTATTTCCACACCACATCCATTGAACTTGATTTTCATACTGAAAATTGTATGCTCATAGGTCACGTACAATCTCCTTTCTGCACATACGTTAACATTATTGCATTTACAACCGTCGATAAATCACAATGTATTACCGAAATTGTGGTCTCAGCGTTTGCATTAGTATCAGACGAAAAAGGAATGAGAAAGCATGATCATACATGTACCATTGAAGGTTTCTTTTTCTTTCTTCCGATCATAAAGCATTGAAACAGTACGGGACCTCTCAGAGGTGAAGAAGCATTCCTATCGGGGGCGCTCACTGTATCTATGCCACATGTGTTCCAGGCTGTTTCCACATTTCAAGGACGATGCAACATCGTGCACGCTGATCAATCATTACCTTTACCCTGTGTCTTTTTTGACATGATTGTTTTTTTTTTCGTTTGTTTTTTTAATTATTGTATTTTTAGGTTTTCGTTTACTGCAAACAAACGCTGATTTGTTTTTCAGTTGATCATGATCCAACGGTTGCTTTTCCCGCTAAGTGTCATCGATCTTGTCACAGCACATTCCGAACTCGCCCGGCATGCTACGGTAACTCCGGTCACCGAGTCGAGGTATTTTCCCTGATTGTACCTGGGTATACAAGGCTGTGATATCAGCAGACAGTTAGAAATATCACTGCCGATACAAATATTTGAACTATGCAACTATGCGTTGATCGAGAGCATATTGCGTCATGGTCTCGATGAACAGTGATCAGTTGGTTGTATTCCAGAAACAGTCATACCATATGGCATTCACCTAACCATCATAAAGTTTTTCGATGTTATTTGTATGACTGACGTGACTGAGAAGTAAACTGATGTGACTTACTGTTTTAGTTGTCTCTAACTCGCCTCCATTGAGACAAGATATGCAGTATGCTATTATCGATTCCTTATCAAGTCGAACCCGGATATGCTACGTTGAACAGAAGCTCGGCAGGCACGCTGATATTGTAGAGGAGGACTGGTTATCACATCGAGATGATGGAATGTCAGATCTTGGCTTGTACATCCTAACCGCAGAAAATGTAGGTAATAGGGTTAATGTCTGAATTCTACGAAGAAAGAACATCAAAGACAAACAATTCTGCTAATATTATTCATTAGGCTTGGCCAAGGCCACGGAGAACAATTTTCTTGATCGATCTTTGCAATATTAAGGTAATATGCGCCTCGACAATGAAAGACATCAACATTATCTCAAACTTTCCTGTATGAAATTTTCAACCATTCTCTTGCCAAATAAAAATCGTGGGTCACTATGCAAAATTTGGAGCTAGCGAAACAAATTACCAAACATATCATTGTGATGTTTGAAATTCGAAATGGCGGCCATCCTTGTTTTAACTCTATGGGGATAAAGTAAATTTTTGATTTTCAAAAACTAAGATGGTTTAAGTTTTTTCTTTCTCCAAACGCTTTAAAATAATTCCCCACAAGTGGCTGATCAGAAAAGAATTGTAAAAATTTGAGAGTCAGAATAGCTGTCCCCTAGGCGCGTTTACCTTAATACAACATGTAACATAAGATTCGAGCGTGTTCATAAGTTTCTTCACACCTTGTATCTCCTTCGAATTTTCTGACACCGAAAACAAAGTTAATGTAAGCACTTATCTCTCCGCAGATAAAAAAAATTAATGTAAAAACTTTTTAGACGTGCAATTGATCAACTTTACCACGATTTCTGATATCTAAAGTATATCCTGTTACCAGACTTGGTCGGCCGGATAAGCAGAATCTGCCCTGGGAAAGGTGCATGGGTGAACAACCATGAAAATATTTGACACTGATAAATACCTTAATTGGATTGTCCTCTACCAAACTCTCATAACCCGAAGGATTGCAAAACACACGCTATCCGAAGTGATTCATTTTCGAGCCCCTAAGCACAGATAAAAAAAATGAGTGGTAGTATCTGCTTGACATGATTAGTAAAACTAAGGCAACGGAATGGTGTTAGAAAATTTATATGTATCTAAATATGAGACGACCTTCTTGATTCGAAATGGCCAAAAGTAGATAAGGAACAGTTGATATGCATACCAAAAGAAACATGCAAGTGTGAGATTTTGGACCCACCGAAGGTTTTAGCGTATTTGCCGGGCAACGTTGTGCGAAACAGCGTGTCAGACATTTCTGACATTTCGAACTATATCACTGCAAGTTTATACCATGGACCAAAAGACGAAACAAAATACAATAACAAATGTTTCAGACGATTAATAAATTCGTAGATGACCACTGACTAAGAATCAGAAACCTTATAGTGAATTGCAGCAGTTTGCTCTGTACTCTCTGTTCCTAGACTGAGTTCAATCGGGTAGGCCTAAATATAGTGGTAGGCATGAATATGTATCTATGCAAATGTTTGACACCGATTAAAATCTTGATTAAAGCATGGTCACTCCACTCCTCCTTTGTAGAGTGACCGTGATCACAGTGTTCTCAAATCGACAATCCAGTCAGTCAAGAAAACAACCTCAGGTCACGGTCACTCCGCGTGCTCAAATCCTTATTACCGATGGAATGTCAATTCTTGAACCCTATTCCTAGGGTTCATTGGAAAACTCTAGCGGCTTGTCGTGATTTTAAGACATTTTCGACATGACAATTCAAGGGAAGGAAATACATCGATTTCGCAAAAAACTTTTAGTCGGCATACGTAGCTATGACGGTAACGTTAAAAATACGCGTGACAAGAATTATTTACAAAAATAAGTGCCTCTATTGGTGTTGGTACGCTGATGTTTAAGCTGATACGAGATTGTAATCAGCCTCCACACAACAAAACGAAATTGTGTTAGAGTTCGTCAGTTTGTATTTTGAACCTCTGCGCTGCGTATATTTCAACTTATGAATGCAGGAAATTTGCAGATTGACCGATCTCGTGTTCTTCTTACTATATTTTAATATTATTCCAAAAATTGCAAAGGGGAACTTGTTGATGATTTTTGTGTGTAATAATACATTCCCTGGATTTCTGCTCATTGTATATATCAATAGGGAAGTAAAGGCACACATATTGATGTGGATTTACAATTTTAGACTTTGAATTAGACCCGTCCGACAACCATTATGTGCAAATTAAGTCTGTCGCCTGACAACATTTGTTAATTCTGTATTCAAAATTTGAGTGTCTTCATAGACTTCAATGTCACTTGATCAGGAATGGCCATCGCTATTAAGTCTGATCTGATCATGTGTCAATTAATAATGCATTTACTATTATCGCTTCAATAGGTGTTACTGAGGGTCCGCTGCTTCATGATAATGTAGCCTGAAGTAAAAAAGTCCACCTATCTTTTGACATAACTTTGTCATATTTGCCAAACCAGTTTTTCAGATGACAGTTACTTCTGAAAAAGTTTGAAGCGGTAGATGTTCGTGGAAAAGTCATCGACTCGAAAGAAATAAAACTAGCTTTTCCGTCAGCATTGGGTGTAAAACTTAATTTGTTATTGCTGAATGGGTATACTGCTAGGAAGATAAACGTTTCCCAATTTGCGTAGTGAAGGAAGTTGCCAAAACTTTTATAAATGGTGCAGAATCCGGGTATCTACAGTGGAAATTTTGGTGTTTTTGGTGTTTGACATACAAGCAAACAGTGATTACACTGTCACGCCGAATCCATGGGTGTGCCAGTCGATAGGTCGGCCCAGCAGTACACGCAGATGTGCCCCCGTTATTTGCGAAATATACATTTTAACAGAGGCATCCATAATTCATTATTACTTTCAAACGTAACGTCATTTCATAAAGGCAAATCGGTTAGAATTTTGATCAGATTACAGATTCTTGTACAGGACTGATCTACATAGAGTTCAAAAAATACAAAATCCGATATAAATAGCTTATCATATTCGCAAAATTTGCCACCGATTTTTGTGACTCAATATAGCATGATTAGACGGCACATTGACCAATGGTTTCCGCACATTATATCCAATCATTAGTATTTTGTAATGGTCAATCTTTTTCGTTTGATTTGGCGTATCTTGATTTGTGGGTGACTCGTGCTTTTTATAGAACTTTTGAAATTGCGAACTGAGCCTGCTCAGAAACGAAAGAAAAATACTGACATGACCTTTGACACTGATGTTGAGCGAACGTGAACATACTTGATAAGGGAGACTTTGCTGTTAACCATATTATTTATACGGCTCTCAAGGTTCACGTTTTTGTCTATATTAATACAAAGATCATCAAGGCTATTAATTTGATCAATCAATCAATCAATTGTCCATACTTAACTTTAAGTTGGTAGCATTTACATGAGCTTCTTTTCGTCAGCTGCAAAGAATCTTACATTCTGTCTTCCCAATGTGTAGGCTTGGCCTATCAGCAAATAGACTAGCCCTCACCTCGACAAGACCCTAATATGGTAGAAATTCATTACTTTCTTTACTAGCGACCTAGAATGATGTATCGTCAGTATATTACTATGTTACAAGTGCAATGTGACAGACAGCTAGGTAACAAAACCAAAGACAGGAGCGGGCCAAGTGTAGATTATTTGGAACTCCTGTCGTACACTGATCGGCTCTGTCTTCTTACAAGGATAGATCTATCGACTTATTTGCATAATTGTAGCTAGTTTGTTGGAAATTAATGTGTAACCCGGATTCAGGATTTCGATCGATATTTCACGTGTATCCTAACAACTGATCGAAAATATTTCAACTTATCTCTCGGAATCTGTCGCGGATTACCACCATTCAGTGTACCCAACCTGGCCATGAATTGTCCGCACTACCTCATTTGAACTTCTTGGTGGAACTGAAATCGGTCTAGGTGTTCACTGTGCTGTAACTATCCTCTGCTTTTGGATGTTAATTTCATCTCAACGACACTTTAACGGAAATGACTTTGACGGACAATCGTAGTGTTCACCCTAGACTTCGAATTCGGCTATTCCTGCTTCTATTAAGTTTCACGGTGAGTGTTCATTTGTGTCAACATCGATGACGTATACCGGCCTGATATTTTCTGCCATACAAACTTTAATCGGCGACAGCAATATTTCGTGCAGTATTTTTATACAAATATGGATTCTCGTGCTCAATATATTCTGTATATGGTCAGGATTTGGTCACAGAGACAATGACCGGCCAATTTGTTGTAACAAGGTATGAACATTGCGGATTTTGCGTTGCATCTTTCAAGGTCACTCATAGTATTCATCGAAATGTCAAGGTCGCTCATCATCTTATCGATATCGAAACGTCGAGATCCGAAGTAAACCAGGAATTGATTTGTAAAAGTTAGAACACGGATATTAAATATGAAAGAATAGCATTTTAAATATGAACACAGCTCAACATAACTCCACCGGAATAGATCACATCAATTTCATTGAAACACGTTGGAGTTTTTAATATTCAATTTTATTATCAAAGGACTTTTTATCATGATTTTTCTTCTCTTCCTATTCAAAAAAGTCATCGGACGTCCGACTGACTCGAACAAATAGTTGCAGTTTAGTTGCAATTTAGTTTTTCAGTAAACAAAATAGTTGCATTGATTCACAAGGCAGTCGTTTCTGTGTAATTCAATGGAATGTTCTCTTACCGACCTCTTTCAGTTCTACGAGCTTTGCTTTGGGGCAACGTCGACAATAGAGTTACTTCCAACCACAGATAGAACCACCGCTGCAGTACCTACAGCAAGCACCGCAGTCCCAACCCCAGCAGCGCCAAGTAAGAATTTCAAGTGTATAGCACAGGTGTCAGTAGAGTTCAGAAAATGGCATCAAAATCAAACAGAAGGCATATGGGAAACGAACCATATTGGGTTCAGGCATCACACTAACAAAATCCATAACTTGTATACTTATAGCGACCTGTGAAAAGCTGTGATCCGTAAACATTAACAATACTGCAGGCGGTCGATAAGATGTGTACTTTAGAGTTGCGTTGGATGGCCTGAAACTTTAGCGCGTAGACATTTTTGTTGCTGTACACTAAATACTTCGAGCGCTTATAAGTAGGCCCGCTAACGATCCTTTGTACAGAGGGGACGACAGGCTTGTCTTTATCCTTCAATGTACAATCATTAACAATTAATCGTATTAAACCCTTACACAAGTGACGACATCTTGCATGAATAAGATCGAAAATCGATCTTATTTTAACAAATATCATGAATTCGGAAAGTAAATCATTAAAAATTACAGGCTTTTTGCTGCATCTGTAAACGCCATATAACACACTAAATGTTGAATATCATGAATTCAGAAAGTAAATCATTAAAAATTACAGGCTTTTTGCTGCATCTGTAAACGCCATATAACACACTAAATGTTGTGTTCGGTTGACGAGAATGACCTTTGCTATATTTTCATGATTTGTTGAAATTTCATTATATTGTCGCGTGGGTGCTTGCCTCAAAGGAATGTTTTCACACCATATCTTTTCACGTACACTGACATGCCACCTTTATAGTGAGGTGACGTTGCCTGCCATTTACGTGACGATGCTCTACAGTACGCCATTGTGACTGATTGGTAGCGCATTTCATATTCGTATAGCCTAAGTACATAGCCAACAGCTACTGAATAGTGGAACTTTCATTTTACCATATAGCGAAAAAAGAGGTTAACGATATACTGGAATGCAGATTAAGCACAATATCTTACTGAAAAACATCTTTTTCTTCCTTTATGCTCTGAACTGCTTTAAAATGGGTAGCTTGGGCGCATTTAATATTTGTATGTTTGTGGTAAACTAAAGTGTTCTAGGATTTTTGCGCGACGTGAAGATTCCCAAATATAAAAATAAGTTATTTCTGAAACATATTTAAACAGATGAACATATCTACTATCTTTTTAATAACAACATAAAGCCTGAAATGGTTCACCTGTTCATTTATTCATCGATGAAAAATTTTTCACACGTGAACTTGTATGCTCCTTACAGACGAGGGAAACATTGCTGTTATCGAATCCCGAGCTTGGGGTTAATCATAAATTTTCAACACGATTGGAACTAATTTGGGATCATTGGATGGTGAAGTAATGTCGATTTAATCGACAAATGTAATCTCACATACTTTTCTTTTTATATTATACACTTGTTTTTATGAGCAATTTGCAATATTGGAACATTCAGCTGTACGGCACCTAACACTTTTGAGAAATTTGGAAAATGTGAAAATCCAATTATCCCAAATTAGTTCCAATCGTGTTCAATGCTTTAGTCAGTTTATCTCTCTCCAGAAAAACCAGTCCTTCGATGATGGAGGGTCGAGCCTCTCCACGGAGTGTAGGTTTTAGGAGGAGTGTTCGACATCTGCGGGCACCTTTGCTATTCGCAATGTCATTTTTGTTATCTCACAGTGAAATGCCTATGGAACCGTCCTCCGACCGGAGCGGCGTGCAAGGTTTTCGAAATTTCGACAATGTGTAGGAACTGATGATAGCCAATATCTTAACATGTTTCAGTCAAAGGAAAATCCACAATACGCTTACATGTTCGAATTGTAACACCAATGTGACCATTTTCTTGGTCAAAACCAAAGGTTTCATCTCTTCTCATTTCTCGTCCCAAAAATGTAGCCTTTTTTGTTATGCTCTTCTTGCGATTGATCATGGATCTTTTCTTAGAGTATCACATCCGAAATATTTAAACCACACTCTTTACGTCACAATATTGTTCTCGGCAGTGTTTATTTCCACTCCTCTCAAGTTCGGTGCTTCTGTCAGAACCTATCAGGCTATTCTGCCAGAACTAATGGTAACAGTCATTGTCTATTTAGGAACGTTGCGACAGGTTTTGTCGGTTCTGGCTCTACTACATTTTGCAGTTTCTATGTCTCAAGTTTGAGCGGTATAAAAGGGGCAGCATTTTACAAGTGGTATAGCCACAAATTGATGACGTCAAATCGCCGTACAAAATGCACAGTGGCATAATTACAATGCGACTGTGTTTTGTGTATGGCGATTTGACGTCATCAGTTTGTGGCTATACCACTTGTAAAATGGTGCCCAGCATGGTTTTGGAAATCAAAGATGAATATTAGACATGCAAAACCATGACCTTGCTCGCTGTGACCAGGTGACACCATCACAATATGCAAATCATTATGATCATTATCGATTTTTATCCATTGACTTCAAACAATGGAAACAAAGACTGGCCGGTTCTGAAAAACCTAATGGTAACAACCATTGTCTATTTAGTTACGTTGCTACCAGGATGGGCTAATACATCCAGTGGGCTATGTGATAATTGTAGCAGTGTTGTTGAAGTCATATAACCACTGCCCCTCTGGCTTTCTGGTTTAAGCTTGTCTTGGCCTACTGCTTCGGCGATTCTAAACCAGAAACTCCTCAGTTTTGGTGGTTACCTATTACAGAATTTCCAAACGCACTTTCCACAAGCAGATTGAACAATATCTTCCTCACTGTTTAAGTAGAAGAAGAGATACTATAAACACAGCAATAGAATTCTTATTATCAGCAATGACACCATGACCCCATAATCAAAGAACTAATTTGAATTTTCTGCTTCACATCGCTTACTTGACCGATGGTATAATCAGTAAGGGATCACTGTCGTTCAAAGCTTGAAACTGCGTATTTTGAACTTGAAACCGTGTTTTTGTGGCGAGTAAATCGTTTAATAACTATTTATTTATCCATTAAATTTGTACATTAAGACTGTCAATTATCTGAAACAGTGGGACATAATCAACCCACGTATTGTTTTGCCTCTACGTTGCTAGTACAAGATGCATACAATCGTGATGACCCTCTGATGTTTTTTTCTCTGTAATCTCTCTTTCAGGTAATGTAACCGTACAATCTTGGACAAACTCCACAATAGAGGTCAGTTGGATCCATGAAGATAATAATACAGAATATTATGAGATTACTGCTACCTGTGTACTTGCTGCTGATCCGTGTAAAAATGGCACGGAAACTGTACGTGAGACAGAAAGGTCTGGAACGGTCTATGATTTAACAGCAGGAGCGGAATATGAAATTATAGTGACAGCTTTTAACGCCATCGGTCAAGGAAATCCATCCGCACCAGTACATAAAAGAACAGGTAGGCAAATGAGTCTTTATCTTTTAAGATCAATAGAATAATGCCCTTTATCTTTCCTTTTCGGTAGCAATATGCCCCCTAAACGAAAAGAGTTTTGCCCAAGCTTTCCTTTGGGAATTCTTTAGCCATCCTCCTTCACGACCACAAATAAAAATCAGGGGTCACTGTGCTAGTTTTGGTACTAGAGAAACACATCACCAAATATGTTAGTTTTACAGTTTATTCTAAGATTCCAATTATGAATTTTAAGAAGGCTGCTTAAACAGTGAACTATAACTAAATCATTTTCGTCTGGCTAATTACTAGTAATGTTCCTTGGTAATATACAGTATTGATAACAAAGTATGTTAAGTCAAGTTTTTAGATTTGTGTAGGATTCCAGTAACGGTTCTTGTGTTTGTTACTGTTAGTATATACAGGCGTCCAGTCGTTTGCGTTGCAGTTAGCTAAATTGGCAGTGTAATACATTGCTTACTGCAGTAATCTACATTAAATATTTGAGAATACTGTTGTTAAACATCTAATAACATTATTGTCTCGATTGTCACTTTTCCAATTTTAACGCACACATGGCATCGGTAAATGAACTTTATGTTAGTGCCGTAACTAGTAATCATTAATTGATAATGTTTCTATCTTTCTCACATTTATAGAATTATTGTGAACAAGACGGAATTATCTGTTATTTCCGTAACATTTCGGAAAATACGTTTGCCTGAAAATTTTCTTTTTTTTTCAACAGATCCCAATCCTGTTAGGTTGTTTAGAGTCGTTTCACCGGACAGATCAACAAATTCTATTAAGGGACAGTGGACAAGACCATATGGCCTCATTTCAAGCTATAGGATTGTGTGCAATAGTTCAACTGGAGGTACCCCACACCTTGTAAGAAATCTGGACCCTGATATTACAGAATACACGTGTACAGGATTGACAGCCGGTCATCTGTATACGATGTCTGTTTACACCGTAAGTGGGACAGGAAATGACGATGACATGCTAGAAAGTGAACCAGCATCTGAAGACAAACGAGTTTGTAAGTATAGACTTACTTGTGTTTTTGTTTTCATTAGGGACGACTGCATTAACTTGCATGGTACCTGAAACCCGAGTCCTTGCCTGACCAACTCGGGTGACAAACAGAAGACTTTTAATCCCAAGGTGTGAATGTTCCATTGTTGTGTTCATCTAATCCAGCTGGTGCCATTGTAGTGCCATTGTAGGAAAGGCAGGTCTGTGAAATTGATCCTCCAGTGAAGTGGGGTATTCCTAAGTTAATGGAGCCTTCCCGTAATGTTATGGCTTTGAAAATCTTGCAGTTTCTTGTTGAGTATGATACTCTGATAATTGATATCTTTGTATGTTTGTTTTCTGTAAATGATAAACCTCAAATGTCTATACAAGAAATCTTATGACACTGATAAAATTAAGAAAAAACATTGTTGTTTTTTTAAGCTGCAAAACGTTGTATCTTTGGTTAAACCTTTTAATGATTAAGGATTTCTATTCAGCCTTGTGGACGCTTTTTGTTTTTCGTTGACAGTACATACAAAGGGTCTATGGTAAAAACTTTTACAAAGCACAAATCTAATGAGAAGTTGGCAGAAAGACAGAAATCGTTGGGATCGATTACTAGACTGAAAGTCGATGGCTTAACTAACAATTGGCAATTGATAATATTTCTACCCTCTCAGTAGAACTGTGGCTTGCTGTACTGAATTGTCGGGGGAGGGGGTAATAGCTTTGCCAGGAAAAGTGTTTGCCTGATATTTTCGTTTGTTTTGCATAGATCCAAATACTGTGTTGGTAATCGGAGTCAGTTCACCGGGCAGATCAACAAATTCTATTCAGGGTTCATGGACAAGGCCAGATGGCCTAATTTCAAGCTATAGGATTGAGTGTGTTAGTTCAACTGGAGGTGATGAACACCATGCAGAAAATCTGGACTCTGGTATTACAGAATACACGTGTACAGGATTGACAGCCGGTCATCTGTATACGATGTCTGTTTACACCGTGAGTGGGACAGGAAATGACGACGACAAGTTAGAAAGTGAACCAGCATCTGAAGACAAACGAGTTTGTAAGTAGTAGACTTAATCGTGTTTGTGAGTGGCTTTGAAATTCTTACAGTTTCTTTATTTTGCATACATTACCAGCGTCATGTTTATGTATCTAGTTATCTAATATTCGAAAGTGTTTATATCTATAGAAAGTTTATGACACGGATGAAATAACAAATACAGACTATTGCTTAGTAAACTGCGCTATTGAAAGCCATCGTATATTTAGTCAAACGTTTGGATGATTTTACAATTTATATTCATCCTCGTGGACGCTCTTTGATTTTCTCGTCGTTTGTACAAAGAGTATGACAATAGGAACTGTTGCAATTTTGGTATTGGCCGTGTGGTGCTGTAGAAATGACGGGCGACGCGCTGACCATTAATGTTTATTTATGCGCAAGGGCCAGAGGAAAGTCAAATATTAACGGGCGAGGTTTGCCGAGCCCGTTAGTTTGGATTTCCTCGAGCCCGCGCCCATACATAAACGTTAATGGTCAGAGCAGAATCTGTTATTTCCATTATATTATCAACGAACTGAAGAAAACCGTCAAAAAATTTGCCAAACTTTCCGGAGCGAACGATAAGTGGGCCCGAGAACTGAGAAATACGTGACGCACTGTCACGCGCGCTGTAAAAAATTGGCAAATCCCGAGATATTTTCAGAAAAAGTATCCCAACTTGGCCCATAAGTGCTCCATTTTATTTTGTGATTGATTATAATTTACTTTTGAGCTGTCACGTTTAAATACTTTTGAGTTGTTAATCTTCACGGGTATGCAAATAAACCATTACTCTTTATTTATGTCAGTCACGTGGTTTCAGCTCGACCTATCAAAATGCGTCGGGCAGGGCATGGTAATACAATTTGCATTAATGAAATGGTTTATCTCTATTTTTCAAAATACTGTTTTTTAATTAATCATCTCTCTTTCTTGCGTATGATAATCTAATAATTGATAGTTATGCATGTTTTTCTTCAAATGATAAATACGCATGCTTAATCGTATTTATTATGGAAACGTGTCATGTCTATACAAGAAATCTTATGATACTAATGAAATTAAAAGTAAACACTGTTTATTTTATCCGCGATATTGAACAAGTCGTATGTTCAGTTAAACCTTTTGATGATTTTAGGATTTCTATTTAACCTTTTGGACGCTTTTTTGTTTCTCATCGTTAGTACAAAAAGTATCACGATCGAAAGTGTTGTAGTTTTGGTATTGACAGTGTAAAACTTTGCATTGATGAAATGCCCAGGCTTTGTTCTTGAGATATTGTTTCGTAAAAATGTAATAAGCTAATCATTTCCGATTTTCACTTTGCAAAGCACACATCAAATGAGAAGTTGGCAGAAAGACAGAAATCGTTGTTATTGATTACTAGACTGAATGTTGATGGCTTAACTAACAATTGTCAATTGATAATATTTCTACCCCTCTCAGTAGAACCGTGGCTTGCTGTACTGAATTGTCTGGGGGAGGGGGGGGGGGTTATAGCTTTGCTAGGAAAAGTGTTTGCCTGATATTTTCGTTTGTTTTGCATAGATCCAAATACTGTTGTGGCTCTCGGAGTCAGTTCACCGGGCAGATCAACACATTCTATTCAGGGTTCATGGACAAGACCAGAAGGCTTAATTTCAAGCTATGGGATTGAGTGTATTAGTTCAACTGGAGGTAATCCACACCGTGTAGAAGATCTGGACTCTGATGTTATAGAATATAACTGCACAGGGTTGTCAGCCGGTCATCTGTATACGATGTCTGTTTACACCGTCAGTGGGACAGGAAATGACGACGACAAGTTAGAAAGTGAACCAGCATCTGAAGACAAACGAGTTTGTAAGTAATGGACTTAGTCGTGTTTTTGTATTTATTGATGTGAAATTCTTGCTGTTTTTTTTTGAGTACGATAACATTATGATTACTATTTTCGTATTTGTTTTCCTTTCAATCATAACTCGCATACATTATCGCATACATAATGGAAACATTAGGTGTCAATACAAGTAATATTATGACACGGATTAAATTAAAATTACACATTGTAGCTTTGATAATCTTCGCCAGTGAAAACAGTCGAATGCTTAGTCAAACAATTGAAAATTCTGGATTTCTTTGCATAGCTCCCGCCAGGAATAGAATTTGCCTTATGTTTCTGTTTTTCCACAGATCCAAATACTGTGGAAGAGTTCGACGTCAGTTCACCGAACAGATCAACAAATTCAATTCAGGGAATGTGGACGATACCAGATGGCCTAATTTCAAGCTATAGGATTGAGTGTGTTAGTTCAACTGGAGGTGATGAACACCATGCAGAAAATCTGGACTCTGATATAACAGAACACACGTGTACAGGATTGACAGCCGGTCATCTGTATACGATGTCTGTTTTATACCGTAATTGAGACAGAAATGACGACGACAAGTTAGAAAGTGAACCAGCATCTGAAGACAAACGAGTTTGTAAGTAATGGATTTACCCGTGTTTGTGTATTTATGGCTTTGAAATTCTTACAGTTTCTTTATTTTGCATGTTATCAGCGTCATGCTTATGTATAAAGTTATCTTATATCCGGAAAAGTTTTATATCTATGGAGGAAACTGTATGACATGAATGAAATAACAAACACGCACTATTGCTTGGTAAACTGCGCTATTGAAAGCAATCGTATGTTTAGTCAAACGTTTGGATGATTTTACGATTTTATTCATCCTTGTGGACGCTTTTGTCTTTCTCGTCGTTACTTCAAACAGTATCACGATCGAAAGTGTTGCAGTTTTGGTATTGCCGTTTAATGCTTTGCATCAATGAAATATGTAATAATTTATAATTTCCGATTTATACTTTTGCAAAGTTTAAAGCATACATCGAATGAGAATTTGGCGGAAGATACAGAAATCGTGGTGATATCGATTACTAGACTGCATGTTGATGGCTTAAAGCCGCACTTTTCAATCCCAGGTTCTCGCATTAGTGGAGTTTTCCTCCCGGTCAAAATCTTGGCCAGTACGATGTTTGATTTGTATAACATTGATTACACAAACTGATCTCAACCTTTCATCACATTTTGCTAATCCTTCAAACATATTTTATGCAAGCTATTGATTGACGGTCGGTTCAAATCGGCAACGGTCATTGATTCCCCACCACAAACGCTCAAATTTCCTAAAAAAATTGTCTTCCAGTCGCGTTAGACTTTGAATATAACCACAGAGTTCGATCGGCAGCAACTTCGCACTGACCGCTTGGCAGTCTGTCTGTGTAAAGGGCGTAAACTAAAAAGTGGCATTTTCTGGAGCGTGTGCCCGCATGTTGCCTGTTTTGTGTCCACTTAGACAGTGAACGCCGCCATACCTTGGCGTCCTTTTAAAGGGAGGCTCCGCCTTTAACTAAAATTGTCAATTGGTAATATTTCTATCTTATTCGGTAGAATTATGGCTTGCGTTAATGAATTGTCCGGGTTTTTTTATAACTTTGCCAGGGAAAGCGTTTACCTGATATTTTCGTTTGTTTGCATAGATCCCAATACTGTGTTGGCTCTAGGAGTCAGTTCACCGCGTAGTTCAACAAATTATATTCGAGGATCATGGTCAAGACCACATGGTTTTATTTCAAGCTATAGGATTGCGTGCATCAGTTCAACTGGAGGTACCCCACACCTTGTAGAAGATCTGGACTCTGAGATTACAGTATATAATTGCACAGGATTGTCGGCCGGTCATCTGTATACGATGTCTGTTTACACCGTCAGTGGGACAGGAAATGACGACGACAAGTTAGAAAGTGAACCAGCATCTGAAGACAAACGAGTTTGTAAGTAATGGACTTACTTGTATAAGTGTACTTGTGGTTGTGAAATTCTTGCAGTTTTTTTACTACTATAGTAACATGTAATAATTATAATCTCCGATTTACACTTTTGCAAAGTTTAAAGCACACATCGAATGAGAATTTGGCGGAAAGATACAGAAATCGTGGTGATCAATTACTAGACTGCATGTTGATGGCTTAACTAACAATTGTCAATTGATAATATTTCTATCTTATTCGGAAGAATTATAGCTTGCGTTACTGAATTGTCTGGGTTTTTTTATAGCTCTGCCAGGGAAAGCGTTTACCTGATATTTTCGTTTGTTTTGCATAGATCCCAATACTGTGTTGGCACTCGGAGTCAGTTCACCGCGCAGATCAACAAATTATATTCGAGGATCATGGTCAAGACCATATGGTTTAATTTCAAGCTATAGAATAGAGTGTATTAGTTCAACTGGAGGTACCCCACACCTCGCATTAAATCTGGACTCTGATGTTACAGTATATAATTGCACAGGATTGTCAGCCGGTCATCTGTATACGATGTCTGTTTACACCGTCAGTGGGACAGGAAATGACGACGACAGATTAGAAAGTGACCAGCATCTGAAGACAAACGAGTTTGTAAGTAATGGACTTATTGTATTAGTGTATTTGTGGCTGTGAAATTCTTGCAATTTGTTTGAGCACTGTAACATGATGATTGTTATTGTGTTATTTTTTTCTTTCAATGATAAACTCACATTGGAAACATTCCATGTCAATACAAATAATCTTATGACACTGATGAAATTAGAATTACACATTGTAACGTTGATAATCTGCGCTAGTGAAAACAGTCGAATGATAAGTCAAGCAACTGGATAATTTCAGAATTTTTATTTGGCGTTGTGGACGTAGTTTTCTGTTTCTCGTCGTTCGTCGTTTCTTATTTTCATTTTTGCGAAGTTTGAAGCACACACTGAAGAAGAAGCTGGTGTAAAGACAGAAATCCTGTTGATCGATCACTAGACTAGCTGTTGGTGGTTTAACTAATAGTTGTCAATAGGTGATATTGCTCTCCTTCTCAGTAGAATTCTGATTTGCTTCACTGAATTGTCTGTTCTTTTCATAGCTTCGCCAGGAAAAGCGTTTGCCTTATATTTCTGTTTTCCTGTAGATCCCAATACTGTGGGCGCGTTCGACGTCACTTCACCGGACAGATCAACAGATTCAATTCAGGGAACTTGGACAATACAGATGGCCTTATTTCAAGCTATAGGATTGCGTGTATTAGTTCAACTGGAGGTGATGAACACCATGCATTAAATCTGGACTCTGATATTAGAGAATATAATTGCACAGGATTGACAGCCGGTCATCTGTATACGATGTCTGTTTACACCGTGAGTGGGACAGGAAATGACGACGATAAGTTAGAAAGTGAACCAGCATCTGAGGACAAACGAGTTTGTAAGTAATGGACTTGTTGTATTACTATATTTGTGGCTGTGAAATTCTTACAGTTTCTTTTTTCTTCATACTTTATCAGCGTCATGTTTAAGTACTTTGTTAACTAATATTCGGAAAAGTTTTATATCTATAGAAAAAAATTATGACACGGATGAAATAACAAATACAGACTATTGCTTAGTAAACTGCGCCATTGAAAGTAATCGCATGTTTAGTCAAACGCTTAGGTGTTTTTACGATTTATGTTCATCCTTGTGGACGCTTTTGTGTTTCTCGTCGTTTGTACAAACAATACCATAGTATCAGTATAATAATTGTAAAGCGCCTTGAGCACATGCACCTGTGGATATGTCCGCTATATAAGAACCCATTATTATTATTGTTCTTCTTCTTCTTCTTCTTCTTCTTCTTCTTATTATTATTATTATTATTATTATTATTATTATTATTATTATTATTATTATTATTATTATTATTACTATTATCGGAAATTTTGCAGTTTTGGTATTGGCTGCTTAATGCTTTACATTAAAGGGACAAAGTTGCCCATTTTTCATGAATTTTGTTTGATACGAGACTCTAGTTATATTGTTTGACATGTTGAAAGATACTGAATGAACAGGTGACCATACATATATTCCATCTCGGTTTTAGACACGATAGATAAAACCATTGCGAGAAAGAATTGTTGGTCATGACCAACAACTCGGCTGTTTCATCGCGTGTGAAAAAAAAACCACACACTGACACGTCCCGCTTACAATGTATAATTAAATGGCTCCAGGTCAAGAACGCAGTGTTCTGGATTCACCTAAGCTTACTATCGATGCCGTTTGCTGAAGTTACATTTTCACGGTAACCTTTGCATGCAGACCTTGACCAATATTGTTCTTCGATACACGGTTCTTTGCTGCAAAAGAGCACATTTTTTGAAAGGGCTTTTCAAATGCCTACAAGAGTACAAGCTGCAACAATCACGGAGCCGTTTGCCGACGACATTTACAGTCTCTCTATTGGCTAAATAGCAGATTGTTTTTGTCACCTTTTGTGCCTCCATGTAGACTTACTTGCCCATGGACTGAGGGCATAGAAAGGAAGAAACTGCAGACTGTCACGTTAGTATTGAGGTGATCACCAGATTGAAGCAATAAACTTTGGCAACTGACGCGTGCATTGTGCACTACTGCATGCTGTGTATGCCCGGTCATGACTGCGTGAATATCGCCGTAAGATACTGTAGACATACTTCTACTTTTTTCTTATCACGTCTAAAAGAAACAATTGTGAGACTAAGAACTTCATCCCCAGAAATCTGATTCACTCCCGGGAATAGGTTTCAACCCAGGCTTCGTCTATACAAAAATGTTCTGCAGCTCAGAGTCTGCATGGCAGGGCTGTGTGTTACCGGCTATAGGCCTCCAGTAGTGATGTATGTCCAGTGGAATCAGTCTTGTGGTTTCAGCTGTACCGGCGAACATAAAATTGTGCAGATAAAGATAGACTTGCTCCAAGTCTGTGGGCATATAGGGCCTAGGGATCAAAACTGAAGGACTAAACATCAGCAGACCGACGAACTAATGGCAGGCTGTTGCGTAGTCATGGCGCAAACGCTTTGCTTGACCAGCTACAGTAACTCAGCTGCGGAGGAAAGCCAGGCGACATGGATCAAGTCTAAGATAAAGGTTCAAACGATGTGTTCCTGTTCGTGGCATGACTTTTACGGTATTCACAGCAATTAGTGATCAAGGCCGATTTCCTATAAGCAGATAAGCGGCTATTTGTTTTTGTTTAGCGGTCAGGCAAACCACTATCAGTCAGTGCAGCAAACGCTGTAAAAACTGCCATGCGATGCGAGTGACCGGAAGACAAGGGCGAGTGCTGCTATTTGAAGTCGCGGTCATTGCCGTCCATGTACTCACTAGTGGTTCGAAATACCGTTCAACTGTAACAAATAATAATAAATAATCAGAGAGAAATTCCCCTTTCAATAACACTCGCACAGATTTTGTGTGTCAAGAGGTAACCAACGATCGATAGTAAGCCTACTCGGCGGTTCCACGATGTCACCGACGCTCATTCGCACCGTGACATCCGGGTGCGATGTTTCAATGTTCGATCATCTGGATCATGCTGTTTGAAAAAAAAACATGGCATGGCAGAAAAATGCCTATTAAACTAAAAGTCTACGAAGATGCAGGTTTATGATCAAGATTTGCTCATCATAAAATGCAAAAAAAATGTATGACTCTGTGACTGTTTCACTATCAGTATCACGAACACACGGTAGCAAGCTTGCATGGTTTTAGTTTTATCATAGAACGATTGGGTCTATGGTATTTTTTCTGTTTCACAGTCCGTGTCATTCGATAAAAAGTTAAGCTTACGAACAAAGTCCTTTTACATGTAAGTTTCACTATTTCACAGTAGTTCATTTTGGCGTGTGTTCGTCGTTATCCATTGTACTGAAGATTGTATGAAGGTTACAGGCCGCTCACGCACTCTTCCAAACGATGATCTGAAGTAGTGTGCGCATTAATTTATTATGTGATGGGGTTCAACCATGGCAGTTAATTCAAATCGCCCGGACGCCCAGGCAAGCATTGAACATTGCTGTAAAGAGCAAGAAGGCGCTTTTATATATCCTTTAAGCCATCTATGGTCACTATTTGGGTCTAATATTGATTTGACTGAGGAATTTTGCTATCGAAAAATTTGTAGAAAATGGGCGATTTTGTCCCTTTAATGAAATGGTCTGTCTTTATTCTTCAAAATATTGCTTTTAACTTTATCATCTCTAGTTTCTTACGTATGATGATCTGATAATTGATAGTTATGTATTTCTTTAAATGATAACCTCGTATGCATAATCGCATACATTATGGAAACATTCCATGCCTCTGCAAGAAATCTTATGACACTGATGGAATTAAAAGTAAACGTTGTTTTGTTGATCTGCGCTATTGAAAACAGTCGTATGTTCACTTAAACCTTTTGATGATTTTAGGATTTCTATTTAGCCTTTTGAACGCTTTTTTGTTTCTCGTCGTTAGTACAAAACAGTATCACGATCGAAAGTGTTGCAGCTTCAGTATTGGCAGTATAATGCTTTGCATTGATGAAATGTTCAGTCTTTATTCTTGACAACATTTTTCGTAAAAATGTAATAACTTTATCATCTCCGATTTTCACATTTGCAAAGCACACATCGAATGGGCAGTTGGCGGAAAGACAGAAATCGTGGTGATCGATTACAAGACTGCATGTTGATGGCTTAACTAACAATTGTCGATTGATAATATTTCTACCCCTCTCAGTAGAACTGTGGCTTGCTGTACTAAATTGTCTCGAATTTTCATAGCTTTTCCGGGAAAAGCATTTGCCTGATATTTTTGTTGATTTTGTATAGATCCCAATACTGTTGTGGCGCTCGGAGTCAGTTCAACGGACAGATCAACAAATTCTATACAGGGATCATGGACAATACCAGAAGGCCTTATTTCAAGCTATAGGATTGAGTGTATTAGTTCAACTGGAGGTTATCCACACCTTGCAGAAGATCTGGACTCTGATATTACAGGATACGCTTGTACAGGATTGTCAGCCGGTCATCTGTATACGATGTCTGTTTACACCGTCAGTGGGACAGGAAATGACGACGACAAGTTAGAAAGTGAACCAGCATCTGAAGACAAAAGAGTTTGTATGTTGTAGGCTTACTTGTGTTTGTGCATTTGTGGCTGTGAAATTTTTGCAGTTTGTTGAGTATGACAATCTGATAATAGACTTTGTTGTATGTACTATGAGTTCGCATACTTTTTTGCATTCTGTATAAGTTTTTATTAATGTTATCTGAAATCATTTCATGTCCATGCAAGAAATCTTGTGGTTTAGATGAAATTAGAAATACCCATTGTAGTTTGGTAACCTGCAGTATCGAAAGACCGTTGGATGATTTCAGGAGTCATTACGCCTTGCGTATAACACTTCTTGTGTTTCTCGGCGTTCTTACAAACCGGTTTCATGGTCGCATGTGTCGCAGTTTTGCTATGAGCAGTTCAATACTTTGCATCAATGCAAGATCTTTGTTTTCTATTTTTCAGAATACTATTTTGTAAAAATGTAATAACATTTATTTCCCTTTTGCATTTTAATGCACGGAATGAGAAACTTTTGGAAAAAGAAATCACGCTAATTGATGTTTGACATGCATGTTAATTAATTATATTTCTATCCGTCTTACATTTCTAATATTCTTGTTTGCTGTACTGAATTGTCTGTACGTTCTTTGCATGGCTACGCAGGGAAAAGCGTTTGCCTGATAATGTTGTTTGTTCTTCATAGATCCCAGTACTGTGGGGGAGTTCGACGTCACTTCACCGGACAGATCAACAGATTCTATTCAGGGAACTTGGACAATACCAGATGGCCTTATTTCAAGCTTTAGGATTGAGTGTATTAGTTCAACTGGAGGTGATGAACACCATGCAGAAAATCTGGACCCTGATATTACAGAATACACGTGTACAGGATTGACAGCCGGTCATCTGTATACGATGTCTGTTTACACCGTGAGTGGGACAGGAAATGACGACGACAAGTTAGAAAGTGAACCAGCATCTGAAGACAAACGAGTTTGTACGTAATGGACTTAGTCGTGTTTGTGTATTTATACTTTTGAAATTCTTGCAGTTCTTATGTATGATGATCTGATAATTGATATTGTTGTATGTACCATTTGAAATAATGAGTTCATGTACTTTTTCGGTGTCATGTTAATGTCTTTGTTTATTTTTATCTGAAAATGTTTCATGTCCGTGCAAGAAATCTTATGGCACAGATGAAAACAGAGATACCCGTTGTTGTTTGGTAATCTGCTGTATTGAAGAGAAACGTACATGTACTTTAAAGGTTATTTCAGGATTTTCATTAAGCCCTGCTAACGTTTCTAGAGTTTTCTCGCCGTTCGTACGAACCGGTGTTCACTGTCGTACGTATTGTAGTTTTTTCTATCGGTAGTTCAATACTATGCAATAATGGAAGTTTTTGTATTCTTTTTTGAGAATACTATTTTTTAAAAATGTAACAATATGATTGCGTCTGATTTTCCCTTTTGGGTTTTTACGCACAGACCGAATGAGAAGCTTTTCGGAAAAAGACATCACGGAGATTACTGTTTAAAATGAATGTCAATAGCTCAACACATAACTGTCAATTGATAATATCTCTATCATATTCGGTAGAATTGTGGCTTGCTGTACTGCATTGTCTGGCTTTTTCCCAAAGGTTTGCAAAGGAAAGCGTTTCCATGATTTTTTTATTTCTTTTCCATAGATCCAAATACTGTGGTGGCGCTCGGCGTCAGTTCACCGGACAGATCAACAAGTTCTATTCAGGGATCATGGACAAGCCCAGAAGGCCTAATTTCAAGCTATAAGATTGAATGTATTAGTTCAAGTGGAGGTATTTCCCGTCATGCAGAAGACCTGGACTCTGATATTACAGAATACACGTGTACAGGATTGACAGCCGGTCATCTGTATACGATGTCTGTTTATACCGTAATTGAGACAGGAAATGACGACGACAAGTTAGAAAGTGAACCAGCATCTGAAGACAAACGAGTTTGTAAGTAATGGACTTACTCATGTTTATGTATTTATGGCTTTGGAATTCTTGCAGAATCCTTATTTTGCATACTTTATCATCGTCATATATATGTATCTAGTTATTTTATATTCGGAAACGTATGATATCTATAGAAAAAATTGTATGGCACGGATGAAATAAAAAATACGCACTGTTGCTTGGCAATATGCGCTATTGAAAGCAATCGAATGTTTAATCAAACGTTTGGAAGATTTTACGATTTTTATTCATCCTTGTGGGCGCATTTGTGTTTCAAAATAATATCACAGTTTTGGTATTGACCGTGTAATGCTTTGCATTAATGGAATGATCTGTCTTCATTTTTGAATATATTGTTTTTAACTTTATCATCTCTATTTTTACTTTTGCAAAGTTTTAAGCACACATTGAATGAGAAGATGGCGGAAAGACAGAAAGTTTGTTGACCAATCACCAGTCTGCCTGTTGATGGATTAATTTATAATTGCCAATTGATGATGTTTCTATCATTCTCAGTAGAATTTTGGTTTGCTATACTCAGAATTGTCTGTTCTTTCCGTTGCTTCGCCGGGAAAAGTGTTTGCCTGATATGTAGGGTTTTTCTTGTCCCGCAGATCCAAATACTGTTAGGTTGTTAAGCGTCAGGTCGCAGGACAGATCAACAAATTCTATTGAAGGATCATGGTCGAGACCAAATGGCCTAATTTCAAGCTATAGGATTGAGTGTTTTAGTTCAACTGGAGGTACCCCACACCATGCAAGAGATCGGCACTATAGTATTATACGATATACTTGCACAGGTTTGTCGGCCGGTTCATCTGTATACGATGTCTGTTTACACCGTCAGTGGGACAGGAAATGACTACGACAAGTTAGAAAGTGAACCAGCATCTGAAGACAAACGCGTTTGTATGTAGTAGGCTTACTTGTGTTTTGTGTATTTGTGGCTGTGAAATTCATTCAGTTTCGGGAGTCATATAATATGATGATTGATATCGCTTTATTACATGCCTCGTATATCGAACGCCGCGCGCTCCATAGGATTCTATGGTAACTCGTTGATGACGTCGCTGGCCGCATAGTCATCACTGGACTGAAAGTGAACCGGAACTATTTTCAACTTGACAACATTTTATGTAAAAATGTCGAAATTTCATGTTTTGCAAAGGAATCCGGTTTTGGAAAATTTTGCTGAAATAAAAATTGATAAACCGCATAACAGTAGTTTAAATATATCATTTGCGCCATTCGATGATGAAAATCGTTCCATTGTTAACGGATTTTCGTCTAAGATAGAATAAAGCATTGGATTATCATTTGCCAATAAATCTTAATATTTTGAGTGAAACTGTGTAAGAGAGGCATGTAATAAAAACATTATAGCCCAAACATGGGACTATGTACCCTCGGGGCAGGAGACCGTTTGCCCTCCTTATGTCGGGCAAATGGTCACCCGCCCTCGGGCACATAATCCCATGTTTGGGCTATAATATTTTATGTTTTTTTCTTAGATGATAAACTTGCATACTTAATGGGAGCTTTTCATGTCTATACAAGAAATCTTCTCACACTGGTGGAATTAAAAACACATATTGTCGCTTTGATAATCTGCGCTATTGGAACAGTCGCATGTTTAGTCAAACATTTGGATGAATTTAGGATTTCAATTCATTCTTGTGGTCGCTTTTTGTGTTTCTCGTAAAAAGTCTCGTAAAAATATCACGATCGAAATTGTTGCAGTTCGGTGTTGGCAGTGTAATGCTTTGCATCAATGAAATGTTCTGTCTTTATTCTTGAGAATATTGTTTTTTAACTTTATCATCTCTAATTTTCACTTATGCAAATTTTGAAGCTCTCATTGAATGAAAAGCTGGCGGAAAGGTGAAAATTGTGGTGATCCATCACTAGGCTACATGTTGATGACTTAACTAATAATTGCCGATTGGTAATATTTCTATCCCTGTCGGTAGAATTCTGGCTTGCTGCTGAATTATCCGTTCTTTCCATAGCCTCATAAGAAAAGGCGCTTTCCTTATATTTTTCTTTGTTTTCCGTAGATCCATATACTGTTGTGGAGTTTGGCGTCAGTTCACTGGACAGATCAACAAATTCTTTTCAGGGAACATGGACAATACCAGATGGCCTAATATCAAGCTATAGGATTGAGTGTATTAGTTCAACTGGAGGTAACCATCACCTTGCAGAAGATCTGGACTCTGAGATTACAGTATATAATTGCACAGGATTGTCAGCCGGTCATCTGTATACGATGTCTGTTTACACCGTCAGTGGGACAGGAATGACGACGACAAGTTAGAAAGTGAACCAGCATCTGAAGACAAACGAGTTTGTAAGTAATGGACTAATACCTTTTTGTATTTGTGGCTTTGAAATTTTTGCAGTTTCTTGTGTATCGCAAACTGTTTTTCGAAAAACCCACCGTTTTATACATCAATTTTGCGTTTTGTACCAACATCTCCACATGTAGCTTATCATTTTTGTGTGGTTAAGTAGGATAGAAAATTATATTTCTTCTTATTTCATCTTATGTCCGTATCCATATAGCCCGGAACATTGCTCGGTACAGTTCGCCGCCGCCTAAGTAGAAGGGCACATGTGATGGGATAGGGTAGAGAACTCTGGGTTGTCTTGTTTTCAGAGTAATGAGCAATTTTCGTTAATAATTAAATCCATCAACGATTTTTAACCCGGATTAACATGTTGGCATCCATTGAAATGTGTGAAAGAGCTTCACAAAAAATACTAATAAAAAATGGAAATGAAGAAAAGACAGAACGCTGACTTTTATCCAAACGTACACTTGTGTGCAATGTTTTTCATGACAGTGTAATATTTTGGCATCATTGTGCTTCTTATAGGGTAGTTTACTATGTCACTTCACCTACTTTACACACTGAAGCATAAATTGAAAGGATAAGCTAAGTTGCTCCCCCTTGAATATGAATATTTGCAAGTAAAGGTCATAGATCATCACAGCCACTGCTACCTAAAGCACCGTCTGGACATTTGTAAAGCTCATCTCTGTGTTGTTCGTTCGAAGAATATACTAAAAAAGGAAGTGTCGCGATCAAGATGTCATCAGAACAGAATATGTTATATCGAAACAAACAGTACATTGTAGTAATTGGAATGAAAGTGACCCATGCGGGACTCGAACCCACATCCCCGGGATACATTCGGATGCTCTACCAACTGAGCTAATGGATCAATTCCTAAGTTGGTGACTTCTATGCGGGTCCCTGTTGAATGCATAGGATCCTTAGGCAGAAAGATTAGGTAATGAGTTTAGCCAAAACTTAATATACACGCACATGAAATGAAGAGCCCCATCTAAGTGACAGGACCGACCACAGTAATTCCAACTGATCCATTAGGTCAGTGGGTAGAGCATCCGAAATATATTCGGGGATGTGGTTAGAGTCCTGCATGGGTCACTTTTCATTTCATTTACAGTTACAGTGGTAAAGTTATTCACGTAAATATGCATTAGAAATATATTATCGCAGTTGCTTTTTCGTCAATGGTTTTTGTGAAGTATGATTTATCATCGTCTTGTTTTCAGATCCAGAAGTATCAAATATACTGACAACTGCCACCACTCCTGACAGTTTCGTCATAACTTGGGCCAAACCTGACGGATACTGGACTGGATACGCTCTCACCTACGACCCTATGGATAATCAACAGAACGCAGAGTCTGGAAATGAGGAAATTTCTGATCCAGATCAAAGCATCACAGCTCACATCTTCCGTGGACTTTTTGCTGGCACGGAGTATTCAGTCGATATATTGACCATAAGTGGTGAAGATGGTGACGTTGACCCACTTTACAGTGATCCTTCCACCGAAACGGACAGAACAGGTAAATTGTTATTTTATCATATACCCATGCCAATATTGCTACATCCTAGTGACGTTCACCGTAAAATATCAGCCATGATATTTCACGGTAAACGTCGTGATATGCACGATGAACGTCATCAGTTTTAGAGTTTTCCCGAACTACATAGTAGTTTGTTGGTAAACAACGTAAACAACAAAATGGCTGCCGCTCCCCGCCTGCGAAACGATGTCGCCGACGTAAAAACTTGAAGGGCTTCGAGGAACACGGGTATTTCTGGTTGCAAATACGGAAATATCACATTGAGTCTTGAAATGTTTTCCCATGGTATTTTTTTGGTCAAGTTCTACACACGCGATTGTGCACCACCTTTGTTGAAGGTCGATTCCCTCCAAGGTTGTGCTGGCGTTCATGCTGAAGCTTAGACAAAGCTTTGATTCAAAAAAATCAAAGTCAAAGGTTGTATTGCAATCTTGTACAAAGGTTAATGCCCAAAGTTTGAATGAGGTTATTTTCGAAGGTTAAATACAACTTCAGCCTTAGAACCTTCGTCAAATGTTCACAATGAACCTTTCGACAACCTTAGTTTTCCGAAAGGTTAGACAAAGGTTACTTTCACAAGGTTAAATACAGCTTCAGCCTTAGAACCTTAGTCAAATGTTTACAATGAACCTTTCGACAACCATAGTTTTCTGAAAGGTTGGACAAAGGTTACCTTCAGAAGGTTAAATAAAGCTTCGCACCGGGAACATTTGTTGAAGATTTGATTTGAACCTTCAGATAGTTGTTTCTAAAAGGTATGTCGCGTGAAGGTGTGTGTGTCGTCAGCGCTGGTCATATACCATGTGAAAAGAGGGGTGTCCGTATTACACCTTGAGGGATAAGCAAAAAAGAAGCGACCGAGAAATGCGGAAACTACACTGAAAAGCGTGTTTTACAGGCGATTTCGCTTTTTGAGTAGAAAAATTGCTTCATCATAAAGTTCAATATCATATCATACATTATAATTCTAACGTTATTTTCACTTGCACTTGACCGAGAATCTTTCTCAAAAGTGGTTTCGGCAACATTACCATCGTCCATCTTGAAATGAAAACGAGGTTATATACAAGAATTTGAATGTTGTTTTTCGTGCCCGTCAACGATCTGGCAAACATAGTGGACTTCACTATAAGCATGGAGGTAGGAAGAGACGGAGATCTGACTGCTGAACATTTTGCGAGGGCTCCGAAGAGGATTTTATCAAAAGACCAGAATGTTTTCCCGGATCTTACACGATCTTCAAGGTAAGTTGCCACGCGCCACGTAACGTATGCAGACGACAAAATGTTTCAAAATTACCTTCTGTGAATACTTTACATCGAAAAAATGAAAATGAACGTTGTACCTGGCTAATCTTTAAACAAACGGAGTAATTTCATGAAAAATATATGGAAAATATCATGACCAACAAAACTAAAGTATCAGCAGTGGGCTTATCGATGATAGTTTGACAAAATCGCACCACGACGCGATGGTCACCAGATCTGCAGAAGGACGCCTTTATCAAAGTGGTTTTGTCTCCCTGAATGTTCTGACACGATCGGTCACAGTCCCAGATTTTGTCACGGTCTTTTCTGACCACTGACTTAACTCCAGTATAGTAGTGGCTCGAGGTTTAGCTTGGGTATTTGGATCGGATGGCAAAATTTGGTTTACCGTCCGACCCAAATACCCAGGCAAAACCAGCAGCTGCTCCAGACCGTGATTTTGTATATACGCGTTGTCTTCATCAGGTTGTAGCGTCTCAATCTGACAGATGTTCCTATTTGCCAACATTGCATTTGCAGTGTCCCTAAGTGCTAATGTCTCAGTTTAAGTTTGCAACCAATGGGTGCAAAAGAGTAATTGACAGATTTTCTTTGTTCAAATTTTTTTCAGTGAAAGTTCTTGAGGGAGGCTGTTATGCCAAATGTTTGTTCTGTTATTCGTCAATGGGAAAAAATGACTCTCCTCATAAACTGTCTCTAAGTATTGAATCCTCTCAGTATGTTAATTGTATTCACAGTAGTATTTTTTGTATTTAATACATTTTATTAGGTTTTCTCAAAAGTGTACAAGGTAATATTAATGTACCAAGGTGTACTTATAAATGTTTTTTATCAAATTCTCAACTTGATCAAAGTATGCATTGATTTTCCACTTATGACCAGTGATCTAGTAAATATATAAATTTCCACTCATGAATCAGAAAGGTCTGCCTTCCATAAACATTAAAAGAAAAAAAATAAAATACAAGAACCAGTCAATTTATCTTGAACAGATCTTGAGAAATGTATGGCTAGAGGGTGAAGTTAACATTTTGAAAAGTTTTTGTTATTTTTTTTGCTCTCCTCATCAATGCAGTCAATATGTCAGGATTCCAAATCACGTTGTTCACATAGTGTGTGGCATGTCAGTAAATGAATTCTTGTTCAGGTGTAAATTCAATTGTCAAACAATAACAATCACTGAAACACAAATTCCAAAATCTGTATTGACAAAGTGCAGACAGAATTTTAAATTTGGTTTTCCATGACAATGTATGTGATGCAATGTAAAAATACTGGCAAATTGTCATCAATAGAATTACTTTGCTTGTCTTTTGTAGATCACTTATCTGAATAACAAGCCAGTGAAGGAAAATCACTGCCATGTACAGCCTGGAAAGGGTTTTGCAACCACATGTCTGCCATGCTGTATCAAATTACACACTACAAAACCATTGGGATCAGAACTGTTCCAGACATTTAGAGCAACACATCTGTACCACAGTGATGGCATATACCACCCCGGATCCGCAGCTTTAGAGCCTGAGACGACTCCTGCAAAAAGTTTGCGAAACCAAAGTGTAGCTGTCGTGAAGCATGCGTGAACAGTACACTTTTAACAATCCCATGAACACTGAATTTCCTGATTTTCACTTTATGACACATTTGCAGGAGAGTTTATTGCAACATCACAAGTTTGTACAATTACTCCTAGTGCTTCCAGACAACCTTGAGAACCTAGCTGCCTCTCATTGAAACAGCTCTTGGTAATTTTGTAGTTGGTAGTTGTCTCTAACCCTAGAAATTAAATGTGCCCAAAACAGAAAATGCTCCTATCTTAAATTTGAGCGGGGAATATACAGACTGAGAAAATCTCATTCTCAGGAAAATTTAGTGATTTCAGCTAAACAGTAGACTTGCTGACACTTATTGCCAATATTTATCAAATGACATGTAATTCTGTACCTATACTACAGACAATGAAAGTATAATTAACATTGCATTGTAATTAGAGATATAGGTAATTAATTATCAAAACAGTGTAGTATGTTGTGTCATTTAATATGCTGCCTTTTGTTGTTCAAGTTGATTTAAAGGAATTTATTAAAATATGTTTTCACTAAAAATATGTTGTGTACATGATGATATACAAGTGCTTACAATCACTTGAAAAGACAATGATTAATTGGTGTGACAAAAAGGCAATTTGATGTAACGGGCTGGTATGGCTCTGTAACTTTCAATGATTTTTCACTATTTTTGTCCTTAATGTCAACTGCAGTTTCTTTTTCTACTCCCTAAGCCATGCTGAGTTACACAGTGTCAAATTTGTAAATTCAACCTGTACATTGACAGACTGCGATATTAGTGTTGACAAATTAAGTGAACACTGGTCTGGATAAGGGTTAAAATGCAAACAATAACTGTGTAGTTTACAAATTCATGTATTGACCCTGTGTTGACGAGCTAAGTAATTGTTTCAATATGCTTCCAGGAGTTACACAAGAACTTATAACTGACATTCAAAACAAAAAAAAATGAAAAAATCATCAAACTGGTCCTTGTGATTCTTGAACAAAGCAAAATGTAACACAATTGGCAAACACAGTTAACAGAAGACCAGTGTGAAGAAGACTTATTGAGTATTTCAGAAGGAAAGAAAAGAGAAATAAAAATAAAACTTTGGGAAAATATACTTAAAAGCAATAAGTCACATTTCATAATACTTACCTGAGATAAATTACAGCAGATGTAACCTTAACTTTTGATGATTTTTACAGTAATTTTGTTCTGCCTTACAATAAGTTTTTTCTAGTTGTACCACATACAGCATGAATTGCCAAAATGACTGATATTAAATTTCTGAACAGAACTTGTATAAATGTATTGTGCTTTGCTATTGTTGAGGATTGAATTTCACTCTAGTTGTCAACGATATTGTAAGCTATATACACTGTACCTGTAGGTTATGTTGAAAAGCAAGCACTGGGCATTTTTATGATGTATCATCTACAGAACAAGAAAGTGCAAGCGTAACAAGTTAGTACAAAATTACTGTAAAAATCATCTAATGTTCAAAAGGAATAAACCTTCAGATAATATTGGCAGCACAAAGCTTTGAGAAGGGTTGCATATGGCAACATTGGTCAAAGGTTAGAAGGTCAATGGTTAAGTGAAGGTCGGAAGGTCGAAGCTTCAACAATGGTTGATACGCTGAAGCTTCGAACAAGATCAGGAAATCAAAGCTGCAGTAAAGGTAGGTAGTTTGAAGATTTAACAAAGGTCAGAAAGAGGAAGCTTCGAAAGAGGTTGGTATGTTGAAGCTTCGACAAAGGTCAGGAGGTCAAAGATTCAACAAAGCTTGGCAGTAAAGCTTTCCCGAAGGTTGGTTCATCAAAGCTTCAACAAATAGGCAAACCTTGGTTGAAGGTTAAAATCACAAATCTTCAAATAATCTTGGTACGCAAATTGGTATTCAAATCTTGGGCGTGAAGCTTTGTCTGAGCAAGCTTTGCCAAAGGTGTTGCACAATCGCGTGTGTAGCAAACATTCTGCTGTTCGCACGGCGCCGGAACTGTGCACGGTCTCCACCGAACAGGTAGTGAGCGCGTGGCGTGACAGCGATGTCGCGCGCGCGACGACTGTTGACATGACAACTCTAAAGGTAAACTAACAAAATGGCGTCCCCTCTCCGCGCGAGCTCCGTGCCGTACGACGATCGAAATCAGGATAGATTTAAAGCTGAACAGTTTTTGGATCGGTTACAGTTGTACTAGCATATTGCACCTTAAAATGTTCCTTCTGTATGACGAGTTTTGTATCCCGTGTCTTTCTTCTTGGGTTTCATTGAGATATGGACGACTTGCAGCTATGTCGCACGTTATGTTGACATCTTCGTCGTATACTTTATGAGTGAAGCCTGTTCACATAAACATTCTGATATTTATGCGCAAGGCGTAATAAAGTAAAGCCTCAAAATTAAAGGTTTTACGTTCTATTAATAAAAATTCCCTAAATTTATGGGCATGGGTATATGATAAATCGGTTATTACCCAATATCGCCTGTTCCTTGTGTCGTATCAGCATTCGTGTCATTTGTGCTGCGTCAGACACTCGACTTCGTCTCGTGTCTGACGCAGCACAAATGACACTCATATGCTTATACGACACAGGAACAGGCGATATTGGGTAATAACCTCTAAGTATTTCATCTCTGTTTGTCACTACTTATTTAATCACTGTTGGACAACATTTTATCTTTGAAGTGGTGTATATCAGTTGTTTGTTTAAGATTTTTAGTTTTCCCACGACAATGTCTCTCTAGTGTCCCGTAATCGGCGATAAATACATTCCAACACGTATTTATCATTTATTAACCTCTCAACTATCTATTATCCAGTTCCCGCCACGGCGACAAACGTCACATCGGAACGTGTCGGAACAGATTTCGTAGACATTGCCTGGGATATTGATGTCACAAGTTTGTATGAAGAATTTACCGTAAACTACACGGGTCAGCTTGACACAAGGCAACGCGTCCAAGTTACAAAGGTTACGTCAACGAGTCTTCGGGATCTACTATCTGGTGGTACTTACACTATAGAGATATACACGCATTCCCATGACAAGACAAGCGAAAGCAGTGTGCCAATCAACGTAACAACAGGTGTAGTACCCTTTTCCTTTCTTTTATCTGCATTCAATTTCGTTTTGAGGAATATAATGAGCGGAAGTTTAAGGGCGACTTCATGACAAGATTTCGCCCAGCAGACAATTATCACATTCATCATTGATGGTAAACAACACTGTAAAATTTCTCAAGAAATACATGGAGTATTGATTTATTGTGGTACCTAGAGATTTAAGAAACATGTCAATTGTGAAAAATCAACCATGAATTTTTTCATAATGCATAATACAAACAATAATTACTTGAACATTTAGAGTTTAGAGATAACTAGCCCAAAAGAAATCAGGTAATAAGGATGCGAGATAAAATGTTAATGTAGGTCAGTGTAAGCTGTCAGCAGAAAATTTGCGACATTAACCTGTCTATGCTGTTTGGCAGCTCAAGCATAATTTTAACACAAACATGCAAACAAATACGATAATAATGACCTCAGCCCACGAAGTGGTTTTCCATTTTAATGACACTGATTGAATGCCAGTTTGACACGCAGGGTTCAATTTTGACTTTTGATTCTACTCAGAGCCACCAGGACCAGGAGAGATAAGAGTGACCGGACAAAGCGACGAGGAAATACGGATCCAGTGGGCGGCACCTGATTGTAGTCTTGGTGAGGACTGCAATTATGATGCATACAAAGTAACCCATGAGCCAGAGCATGGAGACGTGGAACAACAGTCGGACCTGGGATTGAATGCACGGTTGGCAGGTCTTAATCCCGGCGAGCTGTATAACATTGCTGTTCAGGCAATGAGTGGTAACATTGAGAGTAAACCACAAATAATAACGGATAGAACATGTAAGTTCTTTAATCTTAATTTGCTAGCTGTTAATCTAACTCCTGTATCCTAGGTGTTTAAGTGTTTGTGAATAAATGTTTATTGCTTTGGACAACGTAGTGTCATTATGTTATTCTGCTCATATTAAACAGTAAACCAGGTCCCGAATTTCCTTCACGGCTGACGTAAAACCTATTAGGGTTATTTATTTGGAGGCAAACTCTCTCACGTCATAATATCCACACTGTCAAAGCACGATTAGAGCTGCTGCTTGTCATACTTTGACGACGACTACTACGAGTTGTTTATATTATTATTATTATTATTATTATTATTATTATTATTATTATTGTGTTTATGTTGTTGTCGTTGTTGTTGTTGTTGTTTTTGCTGCTGCTGCTACTGCTGCTGCTGCTGCTGCTGTTGTTGTTATCAGTGCCGGTTGCACCCGAAAATTTAACCCTTGTGGAAACAACAGTTGTATCGTTGCTGGTTCAATGGGATAAACCGAAAGGGAATTTCGAATCCTACGATATATCGGTAAAGTATGTGGATGAAGAACGAGACAAAAGTCCAGACAACGTCAATATACCATTGCCTGATAAAGATGACGAATACCCGGCCTCTAATATCACCGGCCTTGATCCGTTCACCGAGTACCTAGTTATTTTAACTTCTTTAAGTCCGGAGCCTTACAGAACGAGGAGTTATCCTATCTACACACAAGGGGAAACTGATATCGCCCGTTAGTATTCTTTTTACCGTACTCTTTTAAGATTCATTTTTATTTAATCAGTTTCGGTAAGGAATTAAACGCTAATGATGTTCTTTCGAAAGTAGATATATGTTCGACAGTAGCCTATTTAGATAGTAACACGTGACAATGAGGACAATATCATGATATAGGGATAGTGATCCTGACCCAAATATTGATGATGCCCGAGCTGCAGGTGAGGGTATCGTCTATATTTCAGTCAGGATCACCAGCCCATCTTCATGTGTTATTAATTTTATTACATCGGACATTTGAAGTCATCACAGAATCCAGCATTTGTACAATGCGCATCGACTTGCATTTGGACCGCTAGCGCGTGGCGCAAGAGTCGAGGGCAATAGCAAATCGAGCCATGCTATATCACTATTTTGAAATGTCACGTGGCGGTGTTTTAGCAAATAACGAGATCAGTACTATAGGTGAGGTGTAATAAAATGCTTGCATTTCCTATAGATAGGAACATTTTACAGCAGAGTGATGTGAGGACTTCCGTAATATAAAGTCTCTACCTATTTACGTTCTTTGTAGCTCCAGCACCATCGGACAGTCAACCAGCAAATAATCCACGCACCACACAGACTACAATAACAGTTGAGTTTACTGATGACATTTTCACACATGACCATGGTCCAGTGCTTTATTACAGCGTAATTGTGACAGAGGATGACGTAACAGGTAAGCAATTGTGTTCCACTATTTTCGAAATTATGTATGTATGTATGTATGTATGTATGTATGTATGTATGTATGTATGTATGTATGTATGTATGTATGTATGTATGTATGTATGTATGTATGATGTATGTATGTATGTATGTATGTATGTATGTATGTATGTATGTATGTATGTATGTATGTATGTATGTATGTATGTATGTATGTATGTATGTATGTATGTATGTATGTATGGTAGTATGTATGTATGTATGTATGTATGTATGCATGAATGTACATACGTATGTACATACGTACGTACGTACGTACGTACGTATGTATGTATGTATGTATGTATGTATGTATGTATGTATGTATGTATGTATGTATGTATGTATGTATGTATGTATGTATGTATGTATGTATGTATGTATGTATGTATGTATGTATGTATGTATGTATGTATGTATGTATGTATGTATGTATGTATGTATGTATGTATGTATGTATGTATGTATGTATGTATGTATGTATGTATGTATGTATGTATGTATGTATGTATGTATGTATGAGTGCATGTGTGTGTTATCCTAGTCTATACATAGTATACGGAGAGCAGTTCCTTGTATAAATTTAAGATAATTTGTTTTGTAAACACTGAGACAATTAATCCACAATAGACAGCCATTCTTTATATAGCATTACGATACTAACATCATTTTCTCTGCTACTTCATTAGGAGGATATGATGATTATCAGCCAGAGAGAGGAACAGACCCAGATCCACAAATGACTACATGGGCTCAAGCGCATGGCAGAACCGTGAGATATCAAATCGATGAGCGATATGAATATCCATGGCCATATGAAGGTATGTTACAGATAATTCACCGAATTTAGTCAAGTGTTTGGGCCGCCATATTGCTGGTTATAAATGCAACGTATAATGTTTATTTTCTCAGTAACAAATTCTACCATATTTTGTTTGTTTGCTCTTCACTATATCGTTTCTTAAAACAAATGATTATTATCACATTAGCAAAATAAAAGATATTTCAGGACAGCTTTTTACAGTAGTCCTGGTATGTTTTCATAATGCACTATGCATTCTGACTCTTCATCCTTTCTACATGACAGTTTTATACAACAATTTTTTTTACTCTGATCTTACAGGTGGAAGTAGTGTTCGCAGACCATCACCATCGTCAATATTCATTACAATCGAGAAAATACTACGTGTGACATTAAAAACGACACTGAGAATTACTGCAACGGGCGTTAAAGGAAGGAACGCCCTATAGGTGAGAAATGCGATTTCAAGTTAAAGTTTATCTGAGGAATGGATGAACTGTAATGCTTTCATAAAGGGCACAGTTCAGAGTAACAGGAATGCTAAAGAGAATTGAAAACAATCAAGTGTAACATAGTGTCAAGAGGCCAGCGAGAGGTGGACTTAAAACACTTGTTACCATGAAACAATCATCCAAATGATGACAAAATTCCTGCTAGATAAAAATAATCTTTAGTAATAGTGCAAAGCAAAGGCTGCAAATGCGAATTTGTCTTGATTTCCAAGAGGTAGTAGTTCAAAGCATACCAGGTAACATAACATGTCCAACAATTTGACTTTTCCATTCACCGTAATGCATCGCAATATGTTCTTTTCTCTTCGTGTCGCTTTCATTTTTAGTAGTACTGTCATTACCATCAAATCCTTGATTTGATATTGAAAGAGGAAATAATCATCAAAGAATATCTGTGTATTTATCGTTTCATTGTTTATGCGTTTCTTTGAAGTTTACTCGTCTCAAATTAGAAATACAAACTCAAAACTTGATCGCTTTTTATTAAAAACACTGCATCACTGTTTCAGATATCAATTCCGAGGATATACAGCAGGCGGCTATACGGACACGAAACTTTCAGAACCAATCTATACAGGTAAGAAAGACAGTAAAACGATATCACATTGTGATATAAACGATATAGAATAACCATTTTCGACTTCAAATGTTTGTATTTCTATAGGTAACCCAGAAATCTGGTTGTTATCGTTGTTGTTGCTGTTGTTTGTATTGTTGTTTATGTTTATCAGTCGTGTTGTTGTTGTTGTTGTCGTTGACCAATAAAATTCAACGAAGATAAATGTTGTGTTGTGCATGGTTGTTTCAAACGTAATGTAGATGTCATGAGAAAGGACACCATCATTCTTTGACCCAATGTAACTCTATGCCAACGTACACAGTCTTTATAGACTTACGTTAGCATAGAGTTACATCGCGTCAAATATGGCGATTCTTATGACAACAGTTATCTTCGTTGAATTTTATTGGTCAACAACAACACGACTAATAAATATAAACAACAATACAAACAACAACAACAACAACCAAATTTCTGGGTTCCCTATGGTATTTCTGTATTTTCTGTAAGTGAACCAACAGACATAATCTGAGTCCTTTTCGAATTTAATAACTGTCGGTAAAGCTGTAAGCATTTGTTAAACTTTAAGGGGAAATTATACCTGTAAGTTTGAATACAATATTGACTGAGCGTAACTCAACAATGTTGTGTTCAAAAGTTGTTCAGTGGAGCAAGATTAGTGTTCTGCATACAGAAGAGAAAGATTGGACATAGCATTAAAAGGTACTGCTAATGGTGCTCAAAGTGGTTGCCCCGAATTTGCATACTGTCAAGTTTGCCTTAAAGAAGGCGTGTAGGCCATGTTTCGTCCGCTTCAGTAACAGTAATTAGTTTAGTATGCTCTGTGTGCATCCCAAGGTAAAATAGGCGATTACCTGCTTGTCAAATTCGGGATGAATTCCTTGTGAAATGCGAGAATGAATTCCTGACTTCCGCAGTAAGAACTCTCGCGAGGTTTCATGTGTGCACATGCGTATTTGCCTTAGTAACGGTACAGGGTATGCTAATGGCATATTCGTCATCTCTTCCTACCCCAGCCCCTGACCTAACATGGCTTGGGATTCTCCTCTGCATTCTTGGTGGACTTCTGCTCGCCATTCTAATCATTCTTGGAATCATTTATCTGTTAAGAAAGTATCCTGATGCATGCAAGAGGAAAAGGTGGAAAAGAATCATGTTATTTGATTTGCAGGATATCGGTGCGAAGACGATTTAAATTACTATAATAACTATTTAGCAGTTGTGCATAGTTTCAAGGTATCATTTTTCCTTTAAGGATAATACACCGCAGTTACTGTATTGAAATACTCCTTGCAATACTTCTGCTGTCCAATATTATCAGATTATGTTGATTACCTTGACATGTGAAATGCAACTGTTTAAAAATGTGTTTCGCTGTTCTTTGGTACGGAAGTTGGAATGTTTAGCCTATAGGCAATGGACCAGGTGTTTATTATATCATTTAATTCGGTCAATGTTGCTGTATAAGAGCTACGTCGATGCGACCATGACGATACCTTTATGAAGGCCCATCGTAGAACATATTTTATGCAGCGTCAAAACATTGCATAGCGAGATATGTAAGTGTTATGAAGTTGCCTTGTTCCGTATCGTTTTCACATCTTTAAATTGAAAACGGTTGAAACATGGCGTGGCTTGAACTTGTCATTACCCTGAATTCGGATGCAATAGTTTTATTTAGATTACAAATACTTTATGCATTCTCCTTTTCTAATTTTTACCAATATGACTTTTTCAGATTTATTTAAAATAGAAATAGTAAATGTAGTCATTCATACTATGTTTTAGTGATCCTTCCTTGACGGGGAATGAGAACCCCATGCCAGTCGTGGACGGACAAGAAGGAAACAAGAAGAAGAAGCGCAAACGTCCAAAGTAAGAGAATAATACAATTGACAGTTACTATGTAAGGTAGAATGCGCCTCGGGGACAGATATTCGGACTCTAAAACTTTTACAACTTTTTTCTGTTCTACCACTGGTGGGGACTCACTTTCAAGCTTTTGGTGTAAGAAAACTTTTTGTTGTCTTAGTTTTTCAAAAACCGATTTTTTATTCTTGTTAGAGTTAACACAGAGGCAGCCGCCATTCTGAATTTCAAATATCAGTGATTTTGGGTTTACTTGTTTCTCTAGTTCCAAAAAGTTTGAATGGCGATCCCCGATTTTACATCGATTTTGACAGAGCATGGTCACAGATTCCCGGAGAAAAGTTTGAGAAAAAATTATGTTTTTCATTCTACACTACATAATGTACGAGGCGAAAATCCAGGTAAAATTATAGAGTGCAAAGCTTATTTTCTCCCATTATGGGCCAGAAGAGTGTCCATTAATGCTATGTTTTTAAATATAGTTTTTGCAATGCCAGGGAATTCATAGATTTAAAATAAATCTAGAGCCACAACGCTGAATAATTGTATATATTATAAGTACTGATCTGAGGATATTAAGTCTTAAAATTCATTTACATTGACAAAAATATTATACAATATAGTGTAGACACTGTGATTCCAAACGCAAGTGAAGTTTACTATATGTAAGCTGAATAATTTGGGTTACAGTACTGCTCTCCTCTGCCAACTAATGCATGCTAAGTTACATTTCCCTCTTGTATATCTGCAATTCTCTCCTCAATAATGTATGATCCTGCCACAATGCCGATACAGAAGAAACCCCATGGTATGAATTTGGGTATCTACTAAACATTTCTCTCTTGCAGGCCTGTGAAATTGTCAAAATATAAGGATTACTTCAAGACCATGAGTGCGGACATGGAGTTTCGATTCTCCGAGGAGTATGAGGTCAGCGTTGGGGTCTTAGAGACCTATTTCTATCATTCAACCTTGACGTTGCGATTTATAATACATCCATGCTTTCTTCTATGACATAAAACAACGTGAAACATTTTTGAGAAATATTTCAATAGCTGATAAACAACATACTGAAATTTATATAAATAGTAAATGATATATATCTTTTTACCATTACAGGAACTTCGTAGCGTCGGTCGAGATCAAACCTGTGATGTATCTGAGTTGGCAAAGAACAAAGAAAAAAACAGATATGCAAATATCCTACCATGTAAGTATAAACAAAGTACTGATTTGCGTTAAAAGGGTAATACACTGAGTGTCTTCTAGGTGTTCATCCAGTTTTACGGAAATATTCGAGAGCCATGTTCTTATGTGAATAAAATAGCGTGTTGATGGCCGAGATTATATATCTCTGTCACTGTTGAAAGCTCGTGTGACTTGGGAATACTGACGAGCGCTATGGTCTATGTTTCTATCTGTTTATACATCTGTCTGGTTGTCTGTCTGTCTTTCTGTTGGTCTGTCTCAGTCCTTTCATCTCTCTCGCTCCCCTCACACATATCTAACTACACACAATAATGTTCTGACTAAATTAAAATGTAAACACTTCTAAAACTTCAATCAACAGATGATAGCACAAGGGTTCAGCTTTCTATCTTAGCTGGGAATGAAAATTCAGACTACATCAATGCAAATTGGATACCTGTAAGTACTAAGATCATTACGAATGCGACTAATGATCCTGGTGCGACCATCTTTGGAGCATGGCATCATAATTGGTAAAATTCTTCTGAATGTGCGATAATCAGTAGGGAATATGACCTTATTTGGCCTGCGTTTCCATCCTTCACACTAACCGACAGATACACTTCTAGGCATCGTTTAAAATGTTTTACAAGAATGCTACCAAGCGTGTTGTGTGTTGACTTTACACGTGTTTTATTTATACATTCGAACTGCAATCTCATGGAAAATACTAAGAGTAAAATAACTTCGTCATTTGTTAATTAATAATTAATTAATTGATATCACTGACTGGAAAATATTGCCTTATAACATTGAACACGTAACATAAAACTTGCAATGTTGTACAATGTAATTGTTAGCTCTTGCAAAGTCACAATGTATTTTGCGTAAAAGGGCAAGGACTCCCTGTCAGAACAAATTTTCGGTTGCCTCTGCCTGATGTGATGTGATGTTATCTTTCCTTTGTGAAGGGTTACAACTCTCCGAAAGAGTTCATCGCCGCTCAGGGCCCTTTGCCAGGAACAAAGGATGACTTTTGGAGGATGATCTGGGAATATGACGTCAGGACCATTGTCATGGTTACGCAGTGTACAGAACGCGGAAAGGTAATGTTAACAGCCTCGAGAGATAGCGTCACATCGTTGTGCCCAACATCACTTTGGTGGAATAATGAATCAGATTATCGATCTTTTTCAACGTTTGAAACTATCTGATAAGGAAATCTTCAGTCAACGGTGAAGCTATTTCGGGATAAATGCAAACTCAAAAATTGATACTTGAAATTGTTTAGATTTCCAGTGACTTACAAAAATGTACAATCGACATATACTTATCAGCAAGTTGATGAAAAAGGCGTAAAGAAAGATAAGTGAAAAAATCAAGTAGAGCCATTTCTCAATCATCTAAAAATTATTCCCATGATGTATATGATAATATGTTTATTTAGACAGGAAATTCCTCAGCTCTCGCGAAAATAATTTTAGGTCTAGCCAAATATTTACTCCCGACAGTGTTTACCGACAGAGTTGAAAGCTGACTACGATTTTGCTATTTCTTTTTCATTGCAAATTAATTATTGAATAGTTTACTACATGTAGTATGGTGTAATTGTCCGCAAAGATCTGTCTTACTCATAACTCTGGTTCTGCATAGATATACGTCACAGATACCAAAGTAATGACAATTGAAATACGTTGTGTATACCATACGTCCACTCATATACACCCAATGTATTTCAATCGTTTTGTCCAGTGTAGTGAATATAAGCAAGGCAGTATGAGAGCGAAATGCCCAAAGAGATTCTTACACTAAATTGTATTGATAAATCTTATGGCACATATCATATACCCAACAACATGACTTGTGTATTATTTTCTTTTGAACATCCCAAAATTATTCTGCATTACCACTCCATCTCCAGGTGAAATGCGATCACTACTGGCCGTTCGATAACGAACCCGTGTACTACGGCGCTATTCAAGTCAATATGTTAAGCGAAGAGGTGTTTCCGGAATGGACTGTGAGGGAGATCAACCTGGAAAACGTAAGCAACATGTTTACTAGTACATTAGGTAAATTCTAGATCGGATACGAACTCACAACGTACGGCACCAATTTATCTAGTAGCGAAACCGTCGTGCAGTCCAAACCACTCGGCTAAATACCATCCTCAATAGTGGATCAATAACAGCATATCAATCACGTTATCGTGAAAAGGGCCGGCCTCATAAAAAAGTGATTCAACATTAAATTAAAATTAAGTATTATTAAATTAAGTTGCATAAGTTAATTATAAAAGTTAATCGATGGTGTTTGGTATTGGATGTGAATCTTTCTGTAGTTTGGAGTGAAACAATCACAAATCGAGGCAAAATTATTGTTTTTTGCGAAACAAGCTTACCTGCTAAATATCTTTATTACTATCTTTATTCATAATAGGGTGGCATTTGTAAGAAAGTTCGCCATTTCAACTTTACGGCTTGGCCAGATCACGGTGTACCGAAGGCCACCCAGGCTTTATTGTATTTCGTCAGAGCTGTGCGTGAACAAATGCAAGATGATAGCTCTCCAACGGTGGTTCATTGCAGGTAAGATCGTGAAATATTTAGCCACCAACAACCTTATTCTTCAATGTTTTCTAACAATAGCTGTTCATAAGCACACTTTCAGCACTTTTTGAGTAATGAAGGCTATATGCTTTCAGGAAACAATATACATTTCCATAGATTGAGTGTCGTTGTTTCGAGTAAATACATAAACAAACCAACAAAACATCATTGAAAGTGCATCTCTCTCTCTCTCTCTCTCTCTCTCTCTCTCTCTCTCTCTCTCTCTCCTCTCTCTCTCTCTCTCTCTCTCTCTCTCTCTCTCTCTCTCTCTCTCTCGCCCGCCCCTTCAGTGCCGGTGGTGGCAGGACGGGTACCTTCATTGCCCTGGACAGACTGATTCAACACATGCGTGATAATGACTCTGTTGATATCTACGGTATTGTCTGTGAGATGAGAATGCATCGAATGTTCATGATTCAGTCAGAGGTGAGTGTTTCACAGACGAATGGCATAATCAATAGGGAAAACCATTGAATTAGCAGCGATAGCTTGATGGTAGGTGTCTGACGATGAATGGGGAGTTCGAGACCTGGAAAGTCAAGAGTTAGGGACTCACTGACAGACGACGCGTACGGTGAGTTCGAGATTCTGGCACGATGTTGTGCCCCGGAGCAAGGCACTGTACTCCTCAGTATTCCATTGGCTAGTTGGCTACGCCGGGTACCTCATCTGTAATTGGTTCGCCTATATTGGCAGAGTAACAAAATAAGGAAAAGTCATGTTGTCATCAGACAATCCCTCGACGTTATACCCGGGTATACTTTCTAGGCACAGCTTGGCCAGCACTTCATGCGCTGCCGACGGTATAAATGGTGACAAGTCTTTGATTATTAATATGTACTGCCATTACATCGTAATGCCTAGCCGGATAACATGTATACATCCGCTGTTAGGAATGAGACTTAGCGCCCTCTTCTTTGGCCGGTACATTCATTTTTGTTTACTTCAAACCAATATTTTCATATTTGCTTTCAGTCCCAATACGTGTTCATCCATCAATGCGTTGCTGACTTATTGCGTGAGGAAAGAGGGGATAGTGAATGGTTCAACGTACACACCTACGGCAACGTGCCACCAATGAGGAAAGCCAAGCCGGATGCCGTTGCAAACCACGGCATCTGAAGATATAGATTCTCCGTACCAATATTTATTCTTCATGCTGGTGTACGTTTCCTTGCTGGATAAAGAATAACTTTTTTGCTGTCAACCAATTTACTGTAATTAACGCAAAACACTATTTGACAGCCCACCATATAAAAGCGTTATCAAATTCCTTGCCCATCATTATATACATCTACGTGAAAGATACATACAAAACTAGATTGTAGAATATGTCTCCTTTATAAAGAAGGTACAAAAATACCCTAAACCACCTCTTCTGTCAGTTTTGTTAAAGTCCATAGGCTTAGAATAATGGCATTACGAAAACTGAATGAGCATAGTATGACAGAACCTGTGAATAGAGATAGCGTTTACCTGCCATAATTGTAATGCCATCACTCTACCATCGCCTGGTCGGCAACTGGTAGATGATGATATTTTTTTTCTTATCAGTTCGAGAATCAAGATGTTATGCAGCGTGTCAATTGGTCAGCATCCGCATAGCTAAAGGTATATCTGTAAGACTGTCCTAAAAACAGCCATAGACCCTACAAATGCATCTAATATATTTTCAGACTGTTCGCCAGCTTTGTGTCAATATTTCTGTTACCATTTACCAGCACATTGTTGTTTGTGCTATGTTTAACGTCGATACTGTTGATGATATTATTCATAAAAATTTAGGGTGATTGGAAAGGTTGCGTTGGTAGCCGAGTTGCTGCTCTTTATATTGATGAGGTCTTTTCTTTTCACCGTAGACCTAATTGATTGAAATTTTGTCCTTTGTGTTTCATCTGTGAACCTCGTGCGCATATTTCGTAACGTTCTCCGAAATATTTAAACCCAAAGGGCAGAACACAGCAGCTATCTGGCTGCCATTGAGTTGGAGTAATGACATATTTTCAAAAATAAATGGCCATATTTCGCCTAAGAGGGCGCATCTCTAAATCGACCACATTTGCACACAGAAAGCACGAGCATTTAATACCCATTACAATTTATTACATACTGTAATATACTTATGAATATTTGGTGTCTTTTCTGCCACTGTCAAAGTAGCCAGAATACAATAATTTATAGTTTCTTGATGGTCTGGGCGATAGGTAAGAAAAATTGACTTATTTAGCGAACAGATCATGACTTGTCTCTTGAAAGCTACAGCTGCATGAATTAGTTGGGGGTATGGTGGTCGTTGTGAAAAGGTCTTATAAAAGATCAGTGCAATACGTTATATTTTTGTTAGACATGCTAGAAGGTGGCAGGAATGATGGTGACGAGATAGACGAGAACACATCAGCGGACAGAGGCAAAATTCACACGGGACTCTGAGAGCCTGGGTGACGGAGACAACTTTCCGCATCCTCCGAATGACCAATAAATCTGTGAAGACGTGTCACTTGTTCGCGGGAATCCAAACGGTAATACTATCGGTGCTTTCTAATCTTGAAATGCCATTTTGAACAGCAACAGCCTTATATCATCTATAAAGCTAACCATATGCATGGCATGCAATAATGCGTACGTCATCTTTTGCATCAAGTCATCTTAAAATTCCCTTCTCCCATACAATGCTTTGTGTTGTTAGCCCTGTGTCATACGGTTAAGAGTAACCAATACAGCTATCAATTGACTACTTATATAATGTCTAGCAGCAAATGCCAAATTACCGTTGAGAATGTTCATAGGTGCAAATTATGCCTCTTATGAACTGGTGTTTTCAGAGCGTAGCCAGAGTCAAGGTCAGGGAGATATCGTCACAGTAATAGTTTAGGTCACAGACTGTTATTCTTCGGTCGATAATATTAAACTACACATGTCAAATACGAATTTCCATCTCTATGTCTTCCAATTAGGTTCCTATCAACACTATTAGATGCATACAATATTTATATTGTTTATCTGTCTTTCAGTACCATGATGAGGGACAAATTATCAGTGATGTGTTTCCTCGAGGGAACCTTTGCAGTTATATTCCTCGATAATGTCATTATTTATTCAAGACTTTCTGTTGTATGACAAACTACCTCACAGATCCAATTTATATAGATGGAAGAAGGAGCCTTCTCCCATGTGTGAGCAATGTATTTCTCTTGAATACTGTGAGCATTTTCTTTTTGAATGTGAACGAGTAAAGCAATTTTGGGTAACTGTTTCTAGGCCCTTAACAGAGCATACAATGTACAGTAAACCACACACTGGAAACATGTTATATATGGTTATTTTCTGGATCTACCTATTAAGTTTTATGGTTGGCACTTTTTCAATATGCAAGGCAAGAATTTTAAAACAAGATAATGTGATAAAATTATTGATTGACAAATTATATTAAGTTAACTATGTCAAGAGAAACAGAATTATTTCAGAGTTTACAACTCACATGTAAATCATTTATGATCAGTTGTATGTTTAATGTCTACAGAAATAAAGCTGATGTCATTTTTTTTTTAATCCAACACCTTGTTCGGTTTTCTATTTTTATAATCAGAAATGATTGCAATGAAGACCTGTATAGGAAATATTTCACCTATCAAGATTTTAAGAGATGAAAATTATCGCTACAATGGTAGTCACCCAATTGATCTGTGAAATTAATCAAAAGCATTTTACTTGCTTAAAAGTATATAAGGCGTTTTGTACAGAGTAAAGGTAAATTGTACGTTCCTCATTTTGTTTGTATGATTGAGTTATACACGGACAGATACATGGTGTGGGAGCTAGGCAGGTAGATATAGACAGTTTTGTAGATAGGTGTGGATAGACAGGTAGGCAGGTAGATGACCTTTGGCTTGCCGGCAAATTGGAACCGACCATTCCCATTCGACTGGTAAGAATTTAATAGTAAGGTAAGCATCTTTAGACTTGTAACGACAACAAGGTAGCAAGACAGAATTCCCATATTATTTATATTAAGATAGCGTACTGAGGAATTCACAGAGAGACACTGAAAAATTACCTGGTTTTACACCGGAGTACTTTTGTACGCTGAAACATGGTGGGCATTTTTGGTTTTGTTTTGTTTGACAATCTAGTGACCCTCTGTGTGGAAAGAAAGCACGACCATCCCTCTTCAAGTCCTGGATTTTTCCCCTCCGCCATAATATAATTGAACGCTCCATAACATGTATTGAGGTAGAGTAAATAGGTACGATATTGATAGGTGTCGATATGTGGCTACCAAGCGAGCAGTATGGCTGGCTAGCTTGTTCGATAAGCATTTTGGTAGGTATACGGTAACGTACCGTTTCACAGACACATGATATATGTGGCTAAGATAGGTAATCATTTGTATGCGGATGTAAGTTTTGTAACTTCTGTCGTTTGTTGTTTGTTTGCATCTTGTCAGTAAACGTCATTTTATGACGAACTGAATTCCCATGGAGTTTCTTCCATTTTCCTGTTGTCATGGCAACGGCTACGGTCTCCGGCGTCAGTGCGAGCTCCTGTTTCCTGTTTTCCGCTTTCTCCTTTTTAGCGAGGATCATGATCCAGGCGCCTTTCATAATGCGCTTGCGCCAGGTGTCAACTATGTTCTCTAAATTCTCTATGCGTGGTGGATGTGAACGTGTTTAGATCTGTCAAGTACTCGACCGGAGGTACAGTGAGTGAGAGTGAGCTAGAGAGGGCGTTACGTGAGTCTCTACGCGGCATACGAGGCAAGCGACACACCGTTGAAGGTAAGCAACCACTTTGCTGTGAGTAATACACCATGACGATGTATTTTCACTCTTACTTCATAAAACAAGATTTTTATTATCGTCTGCATTCCCTCATATCCTGCTAACGCACATAACATTTTGAACTAACAACCTATTACCCTGTTTTGAGGCTTACCAAATATCACAACGGAAGAATTTGAAAATCTCAAAGCATGACCTTGAAAAAGAGAGCGCAAAAAGCTATCGATGGTTTGTGTTTTCGCTGCCGTTAAATGGATAAGATAATAAATGGGGGAAGGGAGAACATTGGTGTGGAAGATTTTGATGGATAGAAGAACGTAAGTAAATCACGAGAACCAACTAACAGTGCATCGATGTCAGTCGTTAATTCGAATAAGACTTTTGACAGAAGCAATGAGGGAGGCAGTCTGGATAGGTAAGGCAGCGTGGAAGTCAGAGCAAGGCAGCACTGTAGGTAGAATCCGGTTATCCGATAGATGGCGAGCCCACGTGCACGCTGTTACAACTTCAAAATCCTGACTTATTATCTTCAGCTTTATCCAACATGAGATGAACGCTCACTCATGGCGATGGGCCATCCTTGCTTCAACATATTACAGGGTGACTGAGAACGAAAGAATGAAAGAAGGCAAGAAAAATAGATACAGAGAGGGATCTGAGCGCGAGGGAGAGTGATGGGTACCCAGGTCTAAAATGTGATATGCACAGGCAGTGGTAAATAAACCCATGTTCGCAAACAATACCAAAAAATGAATATTGGCTTCTTCAAACATTATCACGGTTCAATTGTAATTTATTCATTTATTTCAATAGAAGGAACTTGAGTCTGGTCGGCGCTTAATCCTAGCTGCAAGTACAAAGCACACGATAACGGCCAGGCAAACGAATTAAACTACGTGCTTTTTGTGTTTACTGATAACATTTGGTTCTTCATGGAATTACGATGAATTAAATCCCAATTAGCTTGATATGCATATAAGGTAGAATGAATGAGGGAACAGATATTTGGATTCATAATCCTTTACAATTGTCTCTGATCTTCCCATGAAGGGGCTCACCTTAAAGCTCTTAGTGTGTAATAATTGTTTTTAATGTCTCATTTTTTCACAAATTTCTCCATAGAATTAATTGACCGTTTATTTTTATTCTTGATTCGGTGAGAGAAAGGTTGAAAATTTCATAAAGGAAAGTTTGAGGAAATGTTTCACTATTGAGGCACGTACCAACAAACAGCTATCTCTGTCTGTCTGTTCAACAAGACAGTTACATCCAGGAGTCCAAAAGCTATGTCTGAATGCCTAGCGTTCGGATTTGCCGACACAGACCGTTTTGAGTAATGACGTGTTTCAGTATTGACAAGGTAATACTAGTCAAGACTTGAATTCAATATCAACAAAAACATTGTTCCGGATGTACAATGATTGTTGTCTTGGCAAAGCCATTAAAACATTCTCTAGGGAGAAAATGTGCGTATGATGTTTTTTCAGGACAAAAATATCTATCAGCAAGTTACAACTGCTGTCCCTTTGAATCCCGAATTTGTTGTTTTCGTGCGTATGCCCAGTTTAATTTTCTAACGTCACAGATAGCCCGCTTATTTCTGCCGCTCATATAATGGGAACAGTTAATGAAGCGTATCTTTGGTTTTTATATTAAAAGAAAATAACAAGAATAATCAAGCGGAACGATGTCGGCAATTTAGAAAACAATTGTGAATATGTGTTTGGAGTAAAAATGCGTTTCAGAATTGTTTTTGTGATTAAAAGAATGGCGAGTCGGACTTTCATTACTTTGTTAAACACAGTCGAGGAAAAACAAATTTAGAAAGAAATTAGGGTTTCCTAGAGTTTTCGCAGCTTAAGATTGTATTTGTGTCGTCTCATATATATGGCTAGAATGGCAGACAGAGTAACTTTCGAAAGTGAGTCTATTTAAATCCAATTAGCGGTACCTTTTGATTATTTGCCAGTATTTTGTTTCGCCGGCAGAATAAACTTGTTTTTCCAATATCATGTCGACACAACAGTCCATTGAACACAACTCCTAGTTAGTGTAATGCTCAATATTATTGTCGTCATAACTTTTGTGACAACTTGGGCTGGAATTCATTGTGAAAACAATGGCATATTGTACAACACTGCATTGTGGTTACGAGGACGTGTTTTGTAATTCAACATATTGTAGAAAGAGGATCACAGTGCGCGTGCTTTCAGGAACTTATAGTGATGAAAATTTGGTAACAAGCTACGAATGTGTCTCTTTCAGGTAGTACGCGCCTCAAGGACAGATATTTGGACTCTCAAATTTTGACAATTATTTTCTTAGCTACCAATTTTGGCGGTTCATTTTAAAGCTCTTGAAGTAAGAAAATATTTCACGTCTTAGTTGTCGACACTGAATCGAAAATCTTATTTTTCCCCTTAGAGTAAATGCTGGGATGGCGGCCACTTTTAATTTCAAATATCGATAAATGTCGGTGTACGTTTTTTTTTGTAGCAAACTTTTCATGATGAATCCTGATATTTTGATTTGATAAGAGAATGGTCTTATTCAGGAAAAACTGTGCAAAAGTTTAGGTCTCTAATTTCGAGGCGTGTAATTCCTTAAGATAGAACTCGCCTTGAAAATTTAAAAACTTAAAACTTTCACTCAAACTTTCCTAAAAGCAATTTTAAACCATTCTTTTTCAAAATCAAGAACCAACATCAGCGGTCATCGTCCAAATTTGGCATTAGAGACGCTGATAACGAAATAAGTACAAAATTTGAAATTCAAAATGACTTCCATCCCTGTGTTAAATTTATGGGGAATTGTTTTTTTATATTTTTACAATGAATAAGCCTGTGAAATTTTATTTACACCGGGAGCTTCAAAACGAGCCGCCCTCAAGTGTTATACCTGAAGTGTATTATTTTAAAGATTTGAAAGTCAGAATGTCTGTCCCCGTGGCGCATCTTCAGTCTTTTAGTATTATGTTCACCAGACACGGACAGATTCGTTTTCAGATAGCACTGTCACGTGACATTCCTATGCGATGCGAGTCGAATATTGCAAATGGAGAAAAACACTTTTTTACGGAAGTAACGTTCACGGTGTATTGCACAAAGACGTTGCAAAATGAGACAATAAAATATTATATGGAACGTTTAGATAATATGCATGATTCGCTCTAGGAATTTCTGTCTGCAAATATCGTAACGAATAACGTTCAAGACAAGCTGGCGTACCATAAAAATGGAAGATGCTCGTTCTTATTTACATCGGTCCACTGAGCTTGAAATCTTCTTTAACGTTTGTTTTTCCTGTATGTTGAGGAATGGATTTGCTTTTCTGGATCAGGACCTTATCCCTGACAAATATTACCCAATACAGCGTTCAGTCCGAGTCATTCATAGTATTTCACGGTGAATTCACAGGAACAGGCAGACGGGGTATATAACCCGCCTCTTGATGAATGCCCTCCATGTCAGAGAACTGCCGTGACGGGGGGGGGGGGGGAGGGGGTGCTGCTGGTGTTCGAAAACACTACCACTAACTGACCCTTCGTTGCCAGTGTACACTTATAGCATGTCCTCATCAATGTAAATGCTGCAATGGCAGTATTGAATTTCAAAGAAACATTAACTTTCGATATTATGCCACTCTATTCACATTGGCGCAGTTTTTTCACTAGATACACGATGAAAACTGTCATATAACTCTTAGTATCATTATCTGACAGCAACGCGCTGTCATTGTTCTTATTACCCATACACGATTCGTTAACAGCAGTGTTCAGTCACTCGTTAGGTTTGATAACCATCCCCATTTTGCTAAAAATTATTTGAAGAAACATTTCTCTCCAAAACAGTAAAGTTTACAAGGGATGACCCTGAGAGTTAAACTCTTCAAGGGACGAGACATTACATGACCACTCGGCCGACAACATTTCCCGTCTCGTCAAATGCTACACTCTACGTTTGTCATGTCTATATTTTTTGCAGTTGGTCATTAGTAGCCGTAACATACGCTGTTTCACTAAATTACCAGTTCTAAAGAACTTTACGACACCAAAAGGCCACAAAAAGTATTTTCATTGTATTACGGGCAAAAATAATAGTAATTGTTGAAAATGAATTCTATATTTTTTGTTGCTGAAACCACATTCCCAGTGCACTTCGGAACTAATTGTTCAACGATCAATTTTGCTGTATGTACCTAAGCACCACATATATATATCTTCAAGGACCCATCGGAAAAACCAGTTGTAAATCCGACTTGAAACAAAATAAATCATCGGCTTGTCGTTAAAATATCAAAGAGGTAATTTATACCCAGTGTGTATCGACATTTATGAAGTGATACATCGATTCTTTCAAGATCAAGCTCATAAACGCTGATTATTGCAGGAAATTGACAATATCGGGGTTTCATAGTGCATGCTAGAGCGATGCTCAATAAATTATGCTGGCTATTATCACAGAAGTGGATTTTCTCACAGGCGAATAATGATCATTTTCGGAATACATGTATCGTATGTAATCCTTCGACTACTGTCAAAAAGCAACAATCATAGAGGGCCGGGGGAGGGAGGGAGGGAGGGAGGGAGGGAGACAGAGAGAAGAGAGAGAGAGAGAGAGAGAGAGAGAGACAGACAGACAGAGAGACAGACAGACAGACAGACAGACAGACAGACAGACAGACAGACAGACAGACAGACAGACAGACAGATACAGAGACAGACCGACAGACAGAGACAGAGAGAGACCGACAGAGATAGACAGAGACAGACAGACAGAGACAGACAGACAGAAAGAGACAGAGACAGACAGACAGACAGGCAGACAGACCTACAGACAGACAGACAGACAGACAGGGACGGTTTGAAGGACACATTGTTTGCGTACACAAAAGTTAAAAAGCTGAAGATTGATACGGAAAATATTTTAGGAAAGCGCTTCTCAAAAATTGGACGTCGCCGAGGGAGGCAAAAAATAGACGAGGCAGACATAAAAATGAACACAGAGGTGTATGACAAATAGATTCTAGCAGAGTGGAATGCAAACAAAGAGATTCACCGAGACTAGCAGAGTGGAATGCGAGAAATGACTTGAGCTGATATACAATCCATGTTTTTTCCCTCCCTTGCACGGGGTTCAAGTGATATCCATACAATGTTACTTGTCACTATACAGAAGACAAACCCTCATCTCCGGTTGTTAGGATATCTCCAACACTGTGCGTAAAAGTGGTACCTTTCCTAACGAAGCTTACTAAAATACACGTCACGTAGAGAAACCCATAGTGAGGTATATTGAAATATTTTTTGTCCAAGACGTTTCTATCGAGTTGATAGACATCGTAATGTCCATTTCAAATAAAAACAGAGCAGGAAAGACTTGTTTCCTAAAACGACTGCTGAGTTGGTTTATCGAGAAAAATAACGAAACGAATGACAAGCATTGTTGCAGTTTTGATCATTAAAGAATGTCTTATTACTGTAATATCCCCGTGACTGCAAAATATCTAATCATACTAATATCTTATGATGTAGAAAGTGCCAGTTATTAGTCAATGCAAGTATCACACAGCTTTAAAAATCTACAAACCTAATCTTTTTCTACGACATGATCGGCGATGAGCGGTCTTTTTTGACAAACAATATTTTCCATTCGTATAGTAAATGTTCATTTCAATTATTTTCTGCGCATGTCGAGTGCCGTTAGCGTTTAAATTGAATCGGAGAATAAAAAAGTATATGAGATCAATTCTGTCACCACTTCGCAATGGCTTCGACAAAAATTAATTTCGTTCCTTCCATAAGTCGATGTATGGTGGAATGTGATTTATGAAATAGTACCAGGAAAATATCCACAAGAGAGGGAAGTGATCTATTAGCAGTTCGGCATACTTCTGACCTCATGCTTCCGCTCTAATTTGCTTTTGTTTTTACATCTGGGTAAAGTTGGCACACATTATCCATGTAATTATCAAGAATAATTCGATTTCGCGCAACAGCACAGCGCATGCGCAACCACTTATCTTGCACATCGTGTCGAAGATAAATAAAAAAAACTGTTGAATCAAGTATCACGTGACTTTCCATGGTTCTCATGACTAATGGTTCATGGTAGCTTACAGTACAGGGAAAATAAACTAATCAAGGGGCGACAATTAGTTAAAAGTTTGTCCTTTCAATAGGGACAGCGAGTTGTGCGTCTAAATGAATTCAAAGGCACTTTAGGCGGCGACCATTACAACAATGAATTATATACAAGCTTAATTGTCAGGGGACGGTGTTAGGTTAGGGAAATGACTCGAATAAGGACTGTGAATGGAACCGATGATCGATGAAAGTATCGTCACACAAAGATGAAAAAGAACTAATTATCCACATTTAATTGGAATCGATTTCCAATATCCGTCGATAACAATGAAATACATAATTTGCCTTCATGATAAACCATTGACTTCTAGCGTTTATTGAGTTCTCATTGTAAGATCGCGGTGAACCCTCTCGTTTTTCAATTACACGACAAGGTGTCGGGTGTCTACATACATAGAGGGCGTCTTACTCACTGAGGAACCTTGACAAAAATGGTAGTAGTTTTCTGGATAATTATTGTAGCTGTAATGCGATCTTTTTATCGCTAAATTGATAGTTTAATCCACAACACGAGTCAAATTATTAATAAAATTGTTAGAGCAACAAAAATACATTGTGTACCCGTACAAAAATAACAGTAACAAATCAACTTCAACCTAAAATATGACATGTGTTTGTTCACACTTACCGGAGCTACTATCTTACACTTTTTCACTCATTATTAAATTTATTTAACGTATACATACATACATACATACATTTATTTAACGACAACCACAACCTTCTCTTTGGAAATCTTCAGGATGAATTGAGTGTTTTAGGATAACAGACTCCTCATGAGTCCAACGACAGAGACAGAGACAGACAGAAAGCCAGAGACAGACAGACAGACAGACAGACAGACAGACAGACATACAGATAGACAGGCAGGCAGACAGACAGGCAGGCAGGCAGAATACATACATACATACATACATACATACATACATGCATGCATGCATGCATGCATACATACATACATACATACATACATACATACATACATACATACATACATACATACATACATACATACATACATACATACATACATACATACATACATACATACATACATACATACATACATACATACATACATACATACAGACAGACAGACAGACAGACAGACAGACAGACAGACAGACAGACAGACAGACAGACAGACAGACAGACAGACAGGCAGGCAGGCAGGCAGGCAGGCAGGTAGATAGATAGATAGATAGATAGATAGATAGATAGATAGATAGATAGATAGATAGATAGATAGATAGATAGATAGATAAATAGATAGATAAATAGATAGATTCGAATTATTTCTATGTACAGAAGTTTGATAAATTACACTTTTTTCAGAACTTGCACAGGCTCAGCGTGTTACAAACAAGAGTCAAGTACAATGGTTGATGATTTCAATCGTGCCTCTGTTGTTTGTTTTAGAAACAACAATTTCACTGCTACAATTTATGCAACCTACCCTTGGTAACTGGCTCGCTAATAGACTCAATATAATGACACAGATATTAAATATGTTTTTAAAAGTTAGTTTCTATCTGACGAAAAACCCTGCCGTGCATAGGTGTATTTCGGGCTACGAGTAAAACTCCGATGATTTACGAAGGTGCAAAGTGACGGAAATTCGCTTTTGGCAGTTCACTGTATTTTGCTATTATCTCCTAGTTCTCGTGTCCATGTATGACTAAAACATTCACCTGATATATTCTTCAAAAAAGGGCAAAACAGAGATTTTATGAAGAGACCGTCACATCCATCTTGCCTTCTATTCACATTGTCGGCTCGGAAATGACACGATACGACGGCCTCAAATTTCACCATCCTTGGCAAAAACGAACTGACAGCCGAACTAAGCGAATGCACAACTGCTACTTGCCTACACTACTCATAGTTCTAAGTTCGAGTGCTCCTGTCAATACAACTGTTGGACGTGAAATCTTCACAAAATTGACAAACAAGTCGGACGTGAGAGTACGCACGATGTTCGATGTTCATTGATTACGTCACGGCTACGTCAGCAGACAGGCTGTAATAATATTTCATAACATAACTGTATTAATGAGGTATGTATTGAGTTGAATCTGGACATATTTGCTGGTCGGCACAATCACAATCCTGCTCCATGTCTGTCAACCGATAATTCGGAGATGAACTGTGACTGTAACCGCCAATTACCGTTGCATGACACAAGATCCACTGCACGTACAAACTTTAGTTCATGTCAAGTCAAAATGGTAGTGTAAGTTAATATCTGCTCTATGCCTGTATTCTGATTGGTGCTCGTCTATGAAGAGGAGTGGCTATGCGATCGGATTGGTCAATGCTATCTTGAGGAGAAACAATTTGATCTAGTCTATATGTCTTACGAACCATGCAACACTCATGGAAACATCGTTTTCCCATTTTTCCCTCTCCCTCTCCCCTGTTCCATTTTGTCTTTGTAAAATTATGCCTCTCTCTCTCTCTCTCTCTCTCTCTCTCTCTCTCTCTCTCTTCTCTCTCTCTCTCTCTCTCTCCTCTCTCCTCTCTCTCTCTCTCTCTCTCTCTCTCTCTCTCTCTCTCTCTCTCTCTCTCTCTCTCTCTGGCCTAGTTCAGCGAACAAGTTCCCTTTAATTAACACACCATTGTTGGTAGCGGCACAATTTTGATAAGTACAATCAACTAACCATTCATTTGCGCTCAAAGTTTCGACATTATAGAAACGCATTATTCTCTCCGAGCGTTGCCATTTTTCTTCTGCGATACACATTGCCGCATGTATGAACTCAATGTAAAGCAACACTCGATTATAATGGGAGCAGTTGGAATCGTAAATACTCACAGCTGACCTCACGCAGTGCCTTCATCATTACACCAGTGTACATCATTAGCGCACACTGATCGATCAATTGAAGATGTCTTAATTGAAGATCGATGGCGGTATACCTCCCAATGATAAAGTTTTGTCCTGTCGGTCTTCCTTTCAACGGAGGATGGTATCACGTCGTTAATCAACTGAATATTAATTATTGTGTCCATATGGCCATACAATGAGAAGCGATAATAGTACGTTGAACTCATTCGTTCTGCCCCACACCCTGAAAAGAGTATATAATTATGAAACGAAAATAATATTAATGATGCCATACTTTTCAAGTTCAACAGTACTTTCTGGTTATCAATCGCCATGACAACATTAAATTTGCATAATCACATAACATTCTTGAAGGGCACATACTGCGCTATTGTCGTTCTTTTAAGAGGATGTGGCATCGATCGGTCCCAATCGGTCCCCCATTCCGTCCCACCCCACCCAACCCCACCCCGAGTTATACAACAAATTCCGGTTGCCATAACCCTTTTAACATTAGACACTGGATCACAATGTTTTCAATAGAGTGGTGGACCTATGTACAGAGAAATGGTTGCCGGTTGAAAAGGTGAAAAATGCTACCGTAATACTTAGAATAAATTGCACGACATCAATGGATAAGCGCAAACGCGCGTAACGTTACAGTCGTTGGTATGCACAATTTTTTTTCATTTTATTTCATTTGACTAGGAAAACTACCTTGCGCCCAATTACAGTTCCAGCAAAAAATAAATAAACAAATAAAAACAGAACAAACATAAGCTTACAACCAGGAAACAAGTAAATAAAAACAAGTGACATACAAGAGGAACAAAAGTTGCAAGATTAAGACGAATAAATCGAGTTAAATAAAAAACTGCGGAATTTACCATAGCTACAATTAAAAATATCAAAAGTCTGATTCGGTAAAATTGTATTTAAAAATTTCATTGATCGTTGTAGGAAAGCAAACGAGTGCACAAGTGACCAAATAAAAGGTTTTGTAAGTACGTTTGACAGTTCTGCATTTACTGGCATTTTGCCAAATTCTACGATACGTGACCACCGATGATGCTACTATGTTCCCCGAACAACTAACGATCTCTCCCGTGTTGCCATGGCGACAGGAAATAGTACATTTACCATGGGCTCCTCAACGCCGCGGAGCGAGTCATTAAGTGATTTGCGAAATGGAAGGTTTGGATATTGCGAAAAAAATATTTACCGATGCTCCATACGTTAGTGCAGTCTCTGCTTGAGCACGTCAGTTGTCAATACAGATTTGCGGGCGCGCTGCCATCTTGAATTTTGACAAAATATTTGCAGTACCATAACGTTTGCGACAATCTAAATCAATTTGCGACAATAACTTACCCCTGCAGCGTTCAAAACTTATCTATTTTTGGCAATACCGTGATTGAGAATGAATGAACCCGGAAAACAACCTTATCTCTCAATAGTTCACCAAGACCGTTGATATATCGTATTTTGTTAATGACAAAAACAAAAAGTTTGGAAACGAAATAACCTCTCAAACACTCAACATTATTTTCTCTCAGTACCCGTCAGCGAGAGAAAATGGGTCGGAAAATGTTTAAATAGAAACTCTGAAACGTTCATCGAAATATTTGTGATACGCTGAGTGACCAAAACGTTCAACAAAGACTTTTTACCGCGTGAGTCAATGGGTAAAAATGAATCTGGAAAATGGACAAACCATTCACACGTTAAACGAGAGATTGGCAGTACATTCTTGCGTTGGGTTTATCAACAAAATAAGAAAGGAAGTACGTACATCAATCCATATTCTCATTAGTTGTAGTCGTGAGCAACGTTTGGCGTCTTTTATATCAGAGTTTTTCACAAATACATCTTAGCTTTGAGAACCATCAATGTCTTCGATATAGCATTTTCAAAACACGAGTCGCACGTCCTTTGATTACCAAACTGTATCGTTTCCATTCACCAAAGAACAGGTACATTGTAAATCATGCTATTCATAGATGGCAAATGTTTTAATAGCTAAACGTGTCTATCGGGAAATAAAGCCTTATCAGTAGGGTGAATGCAATTCGAGGAATCTGAAATTAGTGAAAGAGCTGCCGGTACACGATCAAATACAAATAAACAACAGAGACTTGCTTCATTGAGTTATCTGGCATGTATGTTTGGAGCAGTGGCTGCGGAGATATGCACAAACGCCAGAGACATTGACTGTCACTGGCCTGATAATATTCAAGTGGTTGGAGATTTCCACTCTGTCTCATGAAACCAACGCACAGGGTGAAGCACAGGGGCTCATAAGTGGCTATATAAGTCAATATTACAGCGTTTTTCTTTCTTTTTCAATGTTACAAATAAACTAGCTGAGCCTGAAGAGCACAACACTTGTGTAGCTGTCTTTTGTGTAGCTTGTATTGGCATGTATAGTGCGCCCTCAATAGGGAGTGTGATCATATGTAAATGCGACCTTTGGTTCCGTGACCTCTAGCCATGCCTACTTCCCTCTCCATATGGCCATGCGTACAGACGTCGCTGTGTTTACTGACGTCGCTGTGTTTAGTAAAGTAAGCATAGCGAGGACAGGAAGTAGGAATGGCTAGAGGTCACGGAACTAAAGGTCACATTTACATATGATCACACTCCCTATTGAGGCGCACTATACATGCCAATACAAGCTACACAAAAGACAGCTACACAAGTGTTGTGCTCTTCAGGCTCAGCTAGTTTATTTGTAACATTGAAAAAGAAAGAAAAACGCTGTAATATTGACTTATATAGCCACTTGTGAGCCCCTGTGGGTGAAGTAAGAAAAATACCGCAGCGGCAATGAATTGCAATGAATATGATCAATTCTCCACGCCGTCCCCCTTCTTTAGTACAGTGCCCTGTGACCGATGAAGAGATTTCCAAAAATGTTGCCTACTAGTTTTCCCAAGGTATGGAATTATTCTTCACACTCTACATGTTTTCTGATAACAGGGTGAACCTGTTCGCGCATTTTTAAATAACAATCCCCTAAAATCTGGAAAAACAAACATTGTTTTGACATTCCATTAAGCTGAAGTCCACGTTCGTCAATTCGCTATTCAGTGAAAATTGTTTTCAATTCGGCGAAGCGGCATGCCCTATTTATGGCTAGCACCCGGCGGATGAATGGTCACCATAGCGACGGCTTGAAGCTTCGAAGTAACACTGTCCGTCTCACAAGTTTCCTGGGTGATTCCGACGTGTTTATTTAATTTGTCGAACGTGTGCTGTCACACGTCTGAGGTGGCGGGCCGTAGGTTACAAATTGCTGCGAGTCCCGAATTACGTGTTTTTTGATTGAAAACTGGTTGTTGCAAATCTTCATGTGCGAAAAAGTCAAGTAGTTTTTTTGATTCTGGAACGCTGATGAATGTAATGTCCTCATTTTTCCGGTAATAATAAAGAACGTATCCTTTTCCATTCGTCTTGCGTTATTACTTGCGAGATTACAAACATCCCCACCCGCGCGACCCTCGTATCCTTACGTGACTTTTTTTTTCGCTGTTTGTGCGATTTACTTTAAATCATGAACGAGTCATTTTGTCAGTTAGCGAGATAAATATTATGATTGTGGAGCTTCGATACACTCTGTCAATCAACGAAGCGACTCACCGCACTACGGTTTTCTCATGATCATTTTCCGCTCAAAAAATTCTGCTCTTGCGACCTGAAAAATCGCGTTGTAACTGGGTGGAAGCTGCCACTCTGCCATTTCGGTGTCTTTGACATTTGTGATGTAATTTTGTTTGTTTGTTTGTTTGTTTGTTTGTTTGTTTGCTTCTTGTTTTCAGGCACGACAGAGTAGATAATAATTTGCATGATTTAGGTCACTTAATTTATTCAAGCAAAAATTACCGAGATTGTCTAACAATTTAATAAAACAATTTCACTTCATGTCATTGCAAAAGTCGCGCTTGCTTTGCGAATCTCATCAACCGATTGTGACATCAAATTACAAACATAACCTTCCACGAACTTTTTAAGCTTTCAATCAAATTTTGGTGATCTAATATTGAAAATAAATTACCAACTGTTCCATGGCGATCTCTTTCCGCAAGACCTAGCGTAATTAAAACTCGGGGAGGTCTCGAGGAGTCTAAAATGACTTTAAGTCGTTAGGTATCTCAGCTCAAAGCGGGCAGATCTATGTTAGTATTAAATTGAAGAATTAATGAATCCATCAAAGGCCAATGTTGCAGTTATGTCGAAAATAATATTTGGCTTTAATGTTTGGAGACGGAACTGTAGACTTCCAATGATTATTCAACACCTATCTGTCTCTCCATCTCCTGTCTTTGTCATTTTTCCTAACTTCTAGTAATTTCTCTCCATACATAAACACAGATAGATAGATAGATAGATAGATAGATAGATAGATAGATAGATAGATAGATAGATAGATAGATAGATAGATAGATAGATAGATAGATAGATAGATAGATAGATAGATAGATGCATACATACATACATACATACATACATACATACATACATACATACATACATACATACATACATACATACATACATACATACATACATACATACATACATACATACATACATACATACATACATACATACATACATACATACATACAAACATACATACATACATACATACATACATACATACATACAGACAGACAGACAGACAGACAGACAGACAGACAGACAGACATACATACATACATACATACATACATACATACTAGACAGACACAGACACACAGACAGACAGGCTAGCAGGCAGACAGACAGACAGACAGACAGATAGATAGATAGATATGCAAACAAATAGACAGAATACAACCACGACAAACTGCACGGAGGGCTTTAATATGTTTTACCTTTTGAACAAGAAGAGACAACCACACGATATGTCCATCGCACTTTCTTCAAGTCTGAATATTAAACTGGTCATTTACGATAAGTGTCTCTTGGTTGTCTGTGCAAATGATGTGTGTAAAAAGGAGAATACTTTCAGGTATTGCTCTGAGAGACGCCGTGTAAACTGCAAATAACAGTTTCAAATTTCCTGTTATCAATGATGACCAGATCAATTATTTTCTGTCTACTTTAACATAAAAGCCACCTCGAGGTGATTTTAGGTGCATTTTCTCCAATTTGAAGAAATAAATTTCCGGACTTTTCAGAAATTACGTGAAGTAAATTGACCTTGCCACTCACACCAGAATTTGTTTCCAGACTAATCGGCCTCTTATACCGACGTTACAGGTTTTCGCACTCTCCGAAATTAAAACGATTCTATCTCGGTGCTAGGATTCGGCAATATGCAGTCACTGTGTTGTCCGGGCAAGTGTTCTTTGTAAGAATTATGGTGCCGTCGCTATCGTGAACTTTTTTTTTTTCAAAATGCCTCATCGAAGTGAACTCTTCCGGTTGGCGTCACGCATGACGCCAGAAAGAGTTCGGAACCAATGCGATTTTCACCAAAGCGACGCGCACACTCCGTTACCCAGCATTTAGTGCGCGATTCGACGTTTTCTATTGGTTTTCTATAAATAGTGCGGCAGTGGTGAATTTGCTGGTCGTCAAACCATTTACAGGTGATGTGTGCCATTGTCCAAGGCAAACGAAAAGAAATGTTTTAATGAAAACAGCAACGAATCTGCTCGGATTTCCAAGGACGAACTGAGTGGCTCTATTTCAAGGTTGCACGCGACAGGATATAAAGTGTTGAGGTGTAATTTACTCGTCAATCAGAACGCGCAGCGGGGACATATATTTGGACTCTAAAACTTTTACAACTAATTTATGATCTACCACTTGTTGGGGGGGGGGGCTCATTTCAAAGCCCTTGGTACATGAAATATTTTCAAAGAGTTAGTTTTTCGAAATTGAAAATTTTATTTCTCTCCATGGAATTAACGTAGGGATGGCGGCTATTTTGAATTTCTAATATCGGTAAATCTTGGGTAATGTGTTTCCTACGGCGCGCCAAATGTTTCAAAAATATTTATCGTCATAGAGTAAAAATAAACTGTCAAATTTTTTTCTAAAAATTTAAGTCTTAAACGTGTATGAATAATAAAGAAAAAAGTTCTTTCGTCCATATCATTGCATTTTATTAATGTACCTTTTCATAAAAATAGCATTCATTTGAAAATACGTGTCATTAAATATTTGAATGTGCCTGTACAGATAAAGATTACGTGCAACCGTCTTTCTTGATTGAAATAAAAATTCGATGGAATTACGGAAGAAAATAAACGAGAAAAGTATTATTGCAAAAAGGGCAGAATGTTATGTAATGCTTAATTGTAAAATATTCTTTAAACCGTAATGAGAAGATAAACTTTTCAAAAATTTGGAAATACCACACTCCCATACTTATTGACGTACACGTACACGTGTATTTGATATAAAGGTGCAATGAATGCTGATTATAAGGGAAAAAAAAAAAAAAATCAAGCACACACACACACACAAAATATTGAAATGATTAAAAACAAAACCACAAATAGTACTTGCACTACTTCCAAAAAACAAACGAACCACCATCAGGTCTGACTAAAAAAGAAAGAGAATCACAATTGAAAAGTCGACCGAGATCGCGCCGGCGTTGAGGCTGTAAAGAAACCAAAACGAGGTCAGCTTGGGAAAAACCAAAGCGAGGTTACAAAAAAAAAAAGGTTACAAAAAAAAAAAAAAAAAAAAAACCTCAGTAGAAAAAAAAGAGGCCCGTTCGAGAAAAGAAAACAGAGTGGGACACCCCGCAGAAAAAGCCCAGCATGAAAATTGAATAATTGTCAACGTCATGATTGTTACAGTTTAATGCCAGAGGGTTTTTGATCATCACACTCGGATGTTGGACATGATATTTGGGGTATTTCAGCGATAACTCTCAGCTTCTAGTCTTCAATATCATCTCATGGACGTCCAAGCTATCGACACGTCCCATTCTATATTAAACAGTTACCAGTTTTGGTTAAAAATGGACAAAACACTCTTGGTGGTTCGTCGGCTGCCAGCGGTCCCCTCGCTCCAATGTACACTCGAGGTGGTAAGCCAGCGGCCGGCGGTCCCGTTGCTAGTACAGTAGGCCTACACGCCGGCAACCAGCGATCCTCTCGCTGTAAAGTGTAGGGCCGCTGTTCTGCCATGTATACTCGTTGCCATCTACACTCCGTTTGACCTTTGATACATACACTGGCATGTCACTCCATTGTTATGCAAATAACTGCCAGTGTGAGTGTTGATAGCAGTGTAAGGTGCCATCTATGCTCTCTTGCCATCTATACTCCACTTTTATTAACAGAAAAAATATCATTTTCCCAATGTTAAAGAAATTGCAAAGGGATATAAAATGTTTGATTTCATTGCAGAATCCACTGCACTGTGCACACCTAAGCTCACCAGTTTCCAGATCGGATCTGTATGAACTTCATAGGGTGTACAGTGCATGGCTAGTGGCCCGGGTCTCGTAGCTATACTGGCGATTGGTTAATCGTGATATTTTTGTGTGAACTCACATTCTGAAGTTTGGTAGTTTTTGTGTTGTCAGTCATGTTTTCATTGTTTTTTTGTTTTTTGTTTTGTCTCCATAATGTACTAATGCTTTAATATATTTCAGATCCATTTCTAACATTTTTTCCTTGTAGTTTGTAGTCTTGATTATTGAAAGCAATTGCCAACTGTACTCCAAGCATCCATTTACCAAAGTCGCTGACTGGCAGAATTTGTCAATGATTCCGTTAACTTTAACAGCAGTAATCGTCTTTATTCACTGTCCCTCTGGTGTATAAAAATATGTCAGTGCAGCTTTTACAATGAAGCTCCGTATCAGAAATTTAGTTCAGAACCTATCATATATAGGTAGTAATTGATTATAGATGACAACAAAGTATAGACAGCAAAAGAGTGTAGATAGCAGTGGAGTATAAATGGCATGTACACATGCCATCTATACTCCTGCCATCTATTCTCTGTACAACCATTTCTACCGGCCATACACTATACTTGCCCTCGATTTGTCGAGTTATTGTCAAACTTATTTCCAAAATTCATTAAATCCTAGTGAAATATAATGAACAAGAAATAATGTACCGGCCCCAAGAAGTCTCTTCTCAGTTTTTTGTATTTATTATAAAAAAACCCTTATTGAAGTTTCATTGTTCTGAATAAAAACAGTATATAATTTAAATGAATTGGCCTTAGATCAAATGAATTAAGTTTAGAATCCATTGTGTACCTTTCAAAACCTCTCTTTTGTCATAGTAATGAATAGAAATAGCAATGGAGTATAGATAGCAATTACGTAAATTCAACTTGTAAGAGATGTTTCCTCCCGATTTCCCTGAGCCATGTCAAGGGCAGAGTATAGATTGAATGCGATATTTTATTTGCATAACAATCGCGTGATATGCCAGTGTATGTGTCAAAGGTCAAATGGAGTGTAGATGGCAATGAGTATAGATGGCGGAACACCGCCTCTCCCAAATCATAGACAGTCTGTGCCCAAACCCCAACAAAACGATGGCTTGCCGCTAGCCCACGGTTACGTGTGGTTCTATACACAGCGGCTGCCGTGTGGGTATGCATAGTAAAATTGCATTCTACGCAGCACTCTGCGGCCTAGTTCTGCATGGCAGTGCTGTGTGTTACCGGCGTGACACGGCCTCCCGTATAACGCCGGTAACACGTACACAGCCCTGCCGTGCAAAGCTAGCAGCGGCCGCTATGTATTGAGCCCCCGGTGGTGGCAGTCTCAGAGCAGCCGGGTACGCACGCTCGTTAGAAATTTCGCGGAAAAGGAGGTGATTTTCGTCGGACATCACGGAGACGTCTAGGTCCGTGAAATCGAGAAAAAGGGGTACTTTTTCAGATCACCCTCTGAGAATAGGTCTGGTTCTTAGCAAAATTAGCAGAATCAGTCAAACTAAAACTCCAAGAATTCCTGAATAATGTCAGGCCAAAGAAAAAGCGTACCCCACATGTATCTGTTGCAGCTACAGATGACGGACGATGTCTAATAACTCAAGAGCCATCAACTAATACAAGATCAAAACGGATCAGAAAAGTGATTGTATATGAGTGTGACTGATGAACATATGGTGAAGACAAAACATTGAACGATCACCGTATTTCAAGTTTTCATTTATGTTACTAAGCATACATTGAACAAGGCAGTTTGTTACACATCACATCAAAATGCACATCAAACACAAAGTCAACCCATCCTAAGCTAGTGTATTATGTGTTCCTTTTTCACCAAGAGTCAGCACACTTGCTTGAAATATGGTATTCAAATGTCTTGGCAAACATTTAGGTAAAATCTCCCAGATATCTGAAAAAGGGGGTGTTTTTCGTAGTGATTTTCTCCCAGATTTTCCAAAAAAGGGGGTGTTTTTCAGAGAAAAAGTCTGGGAAAAGGGGTACATTTCAAACTCTGCTAACGAGCGTGGGTACCCACCCATCCAGAGACTGCCACCGCCGGGATTGAGCCACACACGTATCCCGTGGGTTTAGCCTCTAAACGGAGTGTGGCAAAAATAATCGGGCTGAAACACTCCGTCTAAATTCGAGGCAACGTTTTCACTATATATAGTAGTAGTAGTACCTGTAGAACGCGAACGCGCCCGACTTGACAAACACTGATCAAGCAGCCGCTATTTCTCTATACATTGTAGCTCAACACAACCAGCAAAGGGAGTGGTAGGGCTACGGATCCGCAGCAAGGCCGGGCTGTGAGTTACCGGATACGGCCAGGCCGTATAACGCCGGTAACTCACAGCCCTGCCCTGCCCTGCCACCCAGAGCTATGTATAGGCTACTGCACAAATATCGTAGCTCCATATATTGGACTGTGTGGATATAAGATTTCTGCAATGGGCATCGACATGTCGTGTATAGCCCTGCGAGTATAGTGAGAGTGTCTGGCGTTGCGAAGGCCGGACACTCTCGCCATACTCGTAGTCGTAAGGCTTTTACAGTTGCGTCGCTCGTCTTGTCGAACACAGAAAACGATGGACGTTCTCTCAACACGCGGCAGATTTCTTCAAAACTATTCATTTTATCATGATTTGGGTGATCTTTGAGGATAGACGAGGAATTAGCAAACAACGAGGTGGTTTATTATCATGGTATTTGAACCCGATGTATCGAACAACACGTATTAAAACTGTGTAGAAATCATGTAGGCCAAAAGGCGATGACAGTGCGGCTCGGTGGAAGGCCTGCAGTGAGCTCCCTGCCATACCGCGTTCGCAATGTTGCTATGAAGGGTCATGGGATGTACGTCTCGCTCGTGATCTGACCTGTGGACTGCCTGAAATTGGCTCAGTTAACTTGACTCTCTGGAACTATTCACTGTTAACTTGGACGTTCTTTAGGTGATATTGCCCACTTCATTTCATCAAGTATGGTTTCAAGTAGAGCAGGGCCCAGCCAAACAGAGCTAGGTTTCAAAATGTCACGTTATCACTGAAATGCTCAATTAATATTTCGTCAAACATTGGAGTATGTGGTGATCGGATTCCCCGCTGTTGGGGATTCATTGATCGAAGGAAACGTGAACCATGAGTTTTTTGAATAAAATAATTGTAATTTCGGGCTTGTTGTTTTTTTTTCTGTGGCGAGTGCTCGTTTTTGTTTTGTTTTTTCGGTTTTTTTTTTCTTTTTTTTTTCTTTTTTTTTTGCTGTGGCGAGTCCTTTGTTTTTTCTTTCCACAGGCCCACGCGTTTTTTTTGTATCTCTGTTCATGGCATTTTTTTATTTTTTTCGTTTTTTTTTTTTTAATTTTATTTTATTTTATTGTAGATGAGATCCACTTTTGTTTAGAGCCATCACTGCCGAATTTTTTCACCGATTTTCTCTCTTTACTGTCAAAGCGGCTGGTGATTCATATTATATTTTTGATTATCTATAATACGTTTATTATGAGACGTAGTGCTTTTTAATTTTCTTAAGTACATAAATAATTTTATGTATGCATGGCTTTTTTGTCTGATTCTTTTATAATTATTTTCTGTATGTGGTTCACGTTTTTATTTTTTGTACTATTTTTTCCGAGTGGTAGTAGTGATTTTTAGTGATTTTCTTGTGAATTTTGTGGACGTACCACTGTATAACATATTTTTCTTTTTTTGTAAAATCAGCACTAATTGCACCTTTTACGCGAACTATTATACTTGTATGTATGTCGATAAGTATGGATGTATGACTTTTTCAAATCGTTGAAAACTGTTTATTTCCTAATTACGCTTAAAACATTTTTTCTAAAGTTAAAATGAAGTATTAAATGACATTTCTGTCTTTTGTTTTTTAATTATACTTTTCTTACTTCTTTCCTTCCTACTGAGACCGAATTTTTATTTCAATTGAGAAAGACAGTTTATTTTTGCACTGAATCGATAAATATTTTTGAAACATTTGGCGCGCCGTAGTTTCCCCAGTAACAAAATTTGCGCGGTGACCCCTGATTTTTTATTCTTGATTTTGAAGTAAAGTGGTTGAAAGATTCCTTTAGGAAAGTTGGAGTAAAAGTTTAAGTCTTTCATTTCCGAGGCGCATACTAGCTTTAAATGAATCGAGGCTAGCACACCAATCACATCGCTGCGATGCACGTTCGGATACCTGTCACCTGATCCACGTTTACACTAATCAGTTCAAGCCTTGAAGGCTGTATGTAATAAGCAATTTCGATTTGATGAAACGACAAGTGCAGGAATAAATAGACGTAAGATGTTGCATTTTGTCGACCATTATCAGAGCGTGATGATCATATATAGTCTTCTTGATTTGCTTGTTTTGAGAGTTCATAGAGTACAGTTACTTGATTAATCGGCTCGGGGTTGTTTTCATGGTGTCCGAGGAAACAAGCGTGTGTCAATATTTTCATAGATGCGGTCAACACGGAACGTACTCCGGGCTCTATGATAAATGTGCCATTTAGGCCTAATGATATTTAAACAAATTCTAAACCATAAGCGCGTCATAACGTATATATTGCTTAGCATGCCAAAGCAAACGACGACAATGACATTCATGATGATGATGATGATGATGATATGATGATGATGATGATGATGATGATGATGATGATGATGATGGTGGTGTGGTTATGGTGACGGTGATTATCTTTATCATCATCATCATCATCACCATCATCATGGCAACCGCAAAACTCTCCAACGTGAGATTCATCACCATCATCGTTTTCAAAATCGAGAAACTTATAAAATACATTTACTTAACTTGTAGTGAAACAAACCTGGAGATTATTTTTTTCAAGTAGATAAAGCGAAAAACGCATAATAAACAACTTTCTTAAAATACAAACGACATTTTTTTAATTTGTAGGAGTCGGTCTTATGTGACATCTTAGACAACGTTCGGCACCGAGTCACTTAGCGGAGACTTCAGAATTCAGAACCACTCGGTTAAATCTCAGCCCTTACTAACCGAAGAATAACCGAGCTAAATCGTTACAATTTTTCTGACTGCGACCATTCCACACATGCTGTCGAGCTTATGAAGCACTCGCACTCACATACTCGCTATCACACATCGCACACAAACTTTATCAGAGAAATGAATACATCGCTTGACTGGGGTTCAGAATTTGCAGGCTATAAATTGTATATGATGTCATTCATGGAAAACATAAACATAAAATCCTATGAAAACCTCGAAAAATACAAGACGAGCGATCAGAGGCAGGGAAGGAATCATCTGGAGACACAAAGAATAAAAAACAACCATAAAGCTATATAGATTCAGAAATTAGTTAGTTAGTCGTATCTAATCTGTTATCCTTTAATTCATTTAATCATCCGTGATATGTAAAATGGCAACATGCTTGCATTCTATGACGTAGATCGACGTTTGTGTCAATGTTTTGTCATTAATCACTGTTTTGTAAGTAAAGAAATAATATTTGCAAGTATTCGCGCGATGGCATTTATACAGTCTGACCTTTGTTGACCTTGGGTGGTGTGCCAGGATGAAATGCAAGGCACAATTTACTCCATTTAATCAGATTAGATTTTGAGAGTTGATAAATCATACTAATCTCCATGGAAACGCGTGGGCCAATTAACGAGGAGCTTGGTTTATCGCCTGACAAATTTATCGGTTGCCTTTGCTAAGTATAGTTGTACCTTCTTTGAATCGAGCGTCGCCCTGCAGGCACACTACAAGTTATCGGGTCATTGGATGTACATGCATTTATGAGGGACAGTCCTACTTGGTGGCCATAACATCATTTATAATTGTTCTGTTGCAATGACTAATGCTAAATACATGCCTGTGCAATTTTATGAAAAGAAAAATCTTTGAATACGATGTAATGGTTTGTATTAAATGGAGAGAGAGAGAGAGAGAGAGAGAGAGAGAGAGAGAGAGAGAGAGAGAGAGAGAGAGAGAGAGAGAGAGAGAGAGATGCACACACACAATTCACTCAAAGTTGAATTCGAAGTAAGGCACAACTCTGTTTGAACGTATATATGGAAGCTGAATTCAATAAAATGATCTTAATATTTGCTGTATGTCTTACTTTTTTATTCAGATTGAAAAGGCCTGGAGTTTCCTGACAATAGATATCGAATCTGTTTGCCAGAAATTATTCAGAGGAAGATTTTCAAACGCTGCAGTTATGTGTCTGGTGACGTGGAAGCCCTCGGTAAGCTCACGTTCATTCTCTTTAAAAATGATCACGCTTTGCTTTTATATCTCATCAGCCATGGAAACAACTTGTCGTATACCATGGTAATATCTAGCCCAAATCATACGCTTCAAGTTTGTAACTTACAGCGAAACCAAACAAGATATGGTTTAGTGGTCATGAACAAAAAAAACTATTGTTTGTTGGTTCACAGACCCTGGATTTTAGTTTCAGAAATGTCATTTCTTCCCTGCTTGTACATTTAGCTTGCCGCTATACACCCGGGGGTCGCGGGGGGAAGCAAACAGCAGATCTGGGAGACACAGTAAACCGATATTCCACGACTTTTAACGGGCGGTGTTTGACACTGGTCCTCTGATCTGCTAATCGACGGTACCGTAATGACTTTATTTTCCAGTCGTACCCGGGCATCAAAATCCAAGTCCTAGCAGCTAAGTCCTAGCAATCGGAATTCATATGCAATGCGTTAGCCACGTCGTAAATCGTATAGTAGATGAAACTTACGTTATTGAAGTGGTGCAGAAACACTCTTCAAACAAGACGATCCTCTTATGTGCTTACTCTTTACGCCGGGAGTGGACAAAGGGCGACTATTTTATTGTCATGGTGATTAACCAGTTCATCTGCCTGGAAAGGCACTCAGACGGTCCTTGTCCGGTGTCTAATCTGGCCGTGCTACGAATATACGAGGCTCGGCAGCCTAATCCTGATTAACTCTGAGAAGCTGATCGGTTTGAAGGGGAAATCAATTTCTATAGGGTGCCAGGCTCTCACTTTATTAAGGAGGGCTGTTCTGTTTGTGCAATCTTATTGATATTACTTAATAATCTTATCTGGATCTCTCGGATGACGGTCTGTGCTAACGTAATTAACGGTGTCACTCTCTTGGTTGGCGTTATGAACCACTGTATCGCGCTTGCATTACGTTTGCGTTCGGGAGTTGATAGCGATGCTTGATGTGATAAGAAGAAGAAGAAGAAGAAGAGGATTTTGATTTTGATTTTTTGAACGTTTATTACTAAAATTAAACTAATGTACAGAAAAGTACATATCTGATCAATGAAAATTTTGAGAAGAAAAGCATAAATGAAATCTGACAAGTGCGTTACAGCAAATGATGGTCAATTACTGAAAAAAAACCTATAAAACTATAGTTGGACTACAAAAAATCAGCAAAAACTGCAAAATGGCAAAGACACTGATGCTTGGGCGAGACGGAGAGAACTGGAGAAAAGGCAAACATGTAGCAATAACACTTGCAACATGAGGAAAGATACCAATTAAATCTGAAAAAAGCACAATTTTGTCATTGACAGAAGGCAAGATGCGAGGTGCATGAAAAGGAAGAGTAAGAAGAAGAAGAAGAAGAAGAAGAAGAAGATGACGATGATGATGATGATGATGATGATGATGATGATGATGATGATGATGATGATGATGATGATGATGATGATGATGATGATGAAAATCACTTTGGAGCAAGAATTTTAGATCAGTTTGATAGTAATTGGGAACCATATAAGCGGAATGTACTTGGAATGTAAACACCATGGCAACGCAGATATTGTCACTGTTTAATAGAGTTAAATATGCATATTTCAGGAATACTCGTTCTTGAAATTTAACAGATTCAAGGAGCTTCTCCAAAAATATGTAGATGTACCCCCCGTCCCTCCCTCCCTCCCTCCCTCTCTCCCTGGGGAATCTGCTTTTTTCAGAAGCTGAGTGAATACGATTGACGTGAATGAGTCCCGTTTTAAATTTGTCTTTCTGAACAAGAGGCAGCAAAATTGAGATTTCGTTCGAAGAGGTCCGTCACCCTTGCCTCAAATCCATCATGACGGGCCCAATGGTAAAATCCAAATGTAAGAAGGATACCTATATCTTATTACTGATATGATAAATTTCATTAATGATTAATGGCTGAAGATATTCGCATAAATGGCTTTAGCTCGCAGAGTAACACGATATTTATATATAGTTCGTTTTGTCGATTTGTAGGCTTTATCGAAATGTAGTCTTGCGATTATTTGATCGCCAATTCCTTGAATTTCAAAACATATCAAAGAGAAGAGATTGTTTGTTTACTGGTTAAACGACTAATCTGAGGTCAATGTCAAAGTCAATGACATCAACTGATAATGCGATCAAGCAGTAATGGACGCCTTTGGATAAAAATACTTTCGTGTTACTTAGCAACGGTTATCAATTTCAGAGCTCTCATAATGAAGAAGACAAATTTCAGGAAATAGCGCTCTTGAACTTGACTCCACAGGGAGGTTAAGATTATAACAATATTAATCCGCTTGCAGTCTCTTTCAGATTGCAAGGCTGTGGCCTTATATTTGACAATGAAACTAAGTGATTTACAGGCGTCTCCGAGATGCAGTACTAATACTACTATCCCCATGAGTAATTGTGAAACAGCGTCCAATTACCGAGCCCACTAGCTCGTTTACAAAGTTCTTTTAGTCGAATCTAATAGTTATCAGGGTCACAGGAAATTATATGCAGTTCTATCCTCTTTACATGATCTTCATTTCGATTCCCTGTCCTTGCTTATCTCTCCACAATACATGGCCTGAGTTTTCTTTGCATGTGCCTCCCTCTTTCACTTTTTCAAATCTGAACATTGAGTGATAAACCTACCCCAAACTATCTATTGGTCTCTCTACCTTTGTCTGCCTGTCTGTCTGTCTGTTTGTATGCCAACCAGTGTGTCCTTCGTTTGCTTTTTGTGTTAAATAATATCACATTTCAAAAAAGTAGTCTAGTTCACTTTGAGATGCAAGTGTCTCTGGATATGTAAATGTCGACAACCAGAACACTGGCCTTTAAGGTATTATGCGCCTCGAAAGTGAAATACTTAAGCTTTTGCTCAAACCTTCCTTAAGGAATATGTCAATCATTCTCATTCAAAATCAAGAATAAAAATCGGGGGTCACTGTGCAAATTTTGGTACAAGAGAAACAAGAAACCAAAGATTTACCAATATTTAAAATTCAAAATGGCCGCCATCCAGTGTTAACGCTATGGAGAAAAAGAAGATTTTCGAATTTCGAAAAGATAAGCCGGTGAAAAGTTTCCTTATACCAAGAGCTTTAAAATGAACCCTCACAAGTGGTATATCAGAAAAGAATTGTGAAAGTTTGAGAGTCCGAATATCTGTCCCCGAGGCGCATTCTACCTTAACGTGACTTTCTGTTCCACGACTATCAGTGCGTTGCATTTTGATGTGTCCTGTCACAGCAATATAGAAATAAATCACTGCTCGGCATTTCAATGCCGCAAAACTCTTTTCTATGTCTTGCAGGCGTATGGCTTTGGTCTTACTCTATCACTTATGAGCTTTGTTGAATGCTAATATGCAAATACGATGCCGATGCCGATGCGTTATTTATAGAACACTTTGAAATAGATTGAGTAATGAAGCGACGCGATATGGAACGTGGTAAATTGAATTTGCCGAGAACGGTATGACGACTAAAATGTCTTCGGTGGATTTATTTTAACAAAATGCAGCGAGTGGAAGCAAGTTTCAGTGAAACTGTAGCAAGGAATTCAACAATTGCAGTTTCATTGCAATGATAGAAAGGACAAGATGCGTGTCGCGAAAATTGCAAGGTTTGGAGTTTTATGGCGAGGCAAGTCGTTACAAATTGATGCGGTCACGGTAAATGCTATGAGTTGTGACCTGAAACTTGCTGCAGGCACCGCTGAGTCAGCGGCAGGTATTCTTTTTATATACTCAATAAATTCAGTTGAAATTGGAATTGTGATTCTAGTCCGCGGGGCATCGCACCGACCATATCAAAATATACACACATACACTCAACGTTGAAACGACTTCAAAGGAACCTACAACATCTCGACGACCTGTTTCGGTGTGCCATTTTTGCCGGTTGCCCTGAAAGATCACTCACGTAAACAAGAAAGGAAAGTTCGCAGAACATCAATTTTGATCATGGCGAGGTGAATTTCATTGGAGCGGATTGCGGATAAATTCCCCGGCGTGTGTAAGCTGTAGATTACCGTGTTAACTTAAGCTCTTTTCTGGCACATTGCCAATCCCTGTACATTTCATAAGATTTCCGTATACCCTCAGTAAATATACGGTAAATCATTGACATCGTGTGTATTATATCGATCTCGAAGCTGACTCCGTTAATGTCCATTATTTGAAAAAGAAATGTAATTCCATTAAAACATGACGTCGGTTTTTATCGAATTTGGACTTTTCACAGTTGTTTGTTTAAATCACTGTATCCAAAACCCGTTCATTACAACGCCGGTGTTTTCGTCCATGAACAGTCATTATGTGCTGTTTTTCTCTTACTTTTATTTACGTGATGCCAGCATTGACTGTGACGTCGAGTTCATGAACTCTACATTTTGATGGGAGAGAAGAATTGTCAAGAATTGTTTTGACCCTCCTAAAAATCCCCATCGGATTGTGGGGAAGATCATGATGTTTATAATACACACGTACTTCACACGAAACGGTTGGTTTGGCATCTAAATATCTTTGAAGTCACAATTATATTGAGCATGTGAAGCCCTTGTACAACAAACCTTATGGTAGTCAAGTCCGTGTGAGCACTGGTTTACGTCCATGGACATAAAAGTGTGATAAAGGCTTCTTTATAGAGGCCCATTTTATTGAACATTTTATATGGTAAGTATCGTATCTAGATGCATTAATTATATTGCGAAATATTCTATTGTCAATGGTGTCATGTATGTAACTTTCGCAAAAACAAATTGGTTTGGGAAACTTTTTTGGCCTTTGTAATTGCATAAATTTGAACAACTAGGATTAACAAATAGAAATAAGAACACCAATCGGACAAGTGCTTTTTTAATCAGTTATTCTGACGAGTCACTTTGACTGTCAAGTTCACTTAGAAAAACTGCATCTTTTGTACTACTTTGTTCTGATGAGTCACTTTGACTAATGGATAGTAAGCCAGTCTATTTTCTGTCAACTATTCATCCACCATTTGACGACAATGGTGTGCCAGTGACTGTGTATCAGTATCAGATGAGATATTGGGACCATGTAAATGCTCCTATTTTTGTCTCCAAGAAAAAAGTTGCGGGATATATTACAAAATGTAAACAGGGCTTTTACACAAAATACTTTGGAAAAATATGCTGCAGAAATTTTCTTTTCTTCAGAGTAGGTTGTTGACAGTAAAAAATGCAAGTGAAGACAGAATGAGCTTTATTTATTGTACGTGATTTGAAATCGAGAAAAACAAAACAGGAAAGTTGTTAACTAGGTTTTACATACAGTACTTTGAAAATACAATATACTGCGGGCATTTCTGTTTCATTTTCTTCAGAGTAACTTTTATTAGATGGAAAAAGGAAGGCATGGGGTAGACATGGAAATCTCAGACAAATACAAAAGACAGCGACGACATCAATATCAACAGTGTTGTGTTCTAAGACACCAACGTTTTCATACTTATGCACATGCCACTTAAAGGTATACAGTCACCTGTAATCTAAATATGCCCATATATGGTCAAAGGGGCGTTCCTCGGTATTCAAAATGCTCATGTGAGGGCGCTGTTTTTAAAAAGCGGCCACCCGCTTAAAATCTGTGATTGGTTAGATTTTCTCTTTCCATGGTAACTGTGGCACAATTGGAACAGGTGACAGTATACGTTTGAAGGGCCTTTGTTTACATTACACTTCATGATTAGAACGAAAAATATCAGTGTATCTTCAAAAGTTTTTTACAATTTTATGTCAGGTCATGCTGATTTGAGAGAAACCAACGGTTTGGTAATGAAAAATGATGAATTAATGAGGATCTCCTATGAAAATAAACAAACGTGGAAAAATAGAAATGTTTATGTTGGCGGCCATTTTGAATAATAAAGAGGTCACGTGATCATAATTTGCATATTTTTGGGGACATGTGTTTCATGGTGATTCTAAAATCACATGGTTATTGGGTACAGTCTTTGATTATTTCAGAAGTCAGAAGTCACAGCGTACTCCAAAATGTCAACTCCACAACAGGGCCTTTGGGTGCAAAGAGTTAATCAATCTAACCAGATGAATATTTTTTTGGGGGGGGGGGTTCACATCATGAATGGAGGGTCAAATTGATGATTGTAGAAAAATAATTTGGAGGGGATCGCTTTTTAATTTCATTTGTAGCTTAAATTCCATCGACCCCTGCTCCTTAATATCTTGGTTTCTTATCGGAAACGTCGCTCAAGTTTTACTGTTGCCATAGGTTACTCATAAAACAAAGGCACCGCCCATTACTGATCATTATGTCGATACTATGCCATTATTGAAAAGCGTACTAGTCGGTCTGAAACCTTCAGATCATCAGCGTGTTTTCTACTTCCCAAAAATGTTTGACCGAAACTTATAAATGTGGAAACAATTGGGTTTCCAGCTACCTGAAAGTTTCCATGGCGTTTTATCAAGACCCAATGATTCCTGATACAAGTTTTGAGACACCGACTGTGTAAACTTGATAGTGTCAAAGTGGTACGGTTAGCCATCAAAAGGCAGTGTTATGACGTCATAGGTGGCGTAATCATTAATCACTTCTTTTGGGTAAAATGAGTAGTACTCCCAATATCTGTAAAATTCAAAAGGCGGCAAAATATCAAAGACTCTTATCTGGATAATATCAAATGATTTAAAACCTCCCAGGGCCCGTCGTATCTCAATAAATCAGGTCGTTAAGTGTGTGATATTTTGAAAAGGATGGATTTCATTGTCGCTAGTATTAGTCATCGCAACGACTATAATTAATGAGGGATTTTTTGATGATCGATTTTGGTGAAGCCATCGTCTGTCTATCAGTCTGTAGATGTCATCACAGTTACTGGAACCGGTCAAAATAAGCGCAGTTTCACCGAGAGAGCGTAAGAATATTTTGCTTTTGTAAACAGTAACATAGTTTTCAAATTTCAAAATGAAGTACCAAATATCACTGATTGGTGATATCGGAAGTAGATGAGACGTATTTGTTGCGACAAGGGGGACGAAGTACACAGTTGTAGAGATTATCAGGTCTCAGGTGCGGAAATTACTGCGAACCGCACTTTATTTTATAGTCTATTATAACACTCCCGCAAAGCCACACAGAGACACCATTCATTAAAGAAGTCCGTCGCTGTCAGCTATCAAAAGTCAGTGTCAGACTAAATTAGACTCAGGTTGAGTCAGATAAAACCTAATCAGCTGACGTAAAATATGAAGACACCGAATATCTTATCGCCGATGACGTAAACAGGTTCTTAGCTGAGTCGATGTCAGCATATCTGTCTGAATGTTACCGTTGCAACAATCCTCCTATCACATCCATGGCTATTCCTGGCCTTGTTTGTTAGATGTTGCCTGGGCGATAGCTCTGTCTATCTATCGATCCATCCATCCATCCATCCATCCATTGATTCATTTATCCATCCATCCATCCATCGATTTATCTGCACATATCTATATCTATCTCTCCCTCCGTACA